>NW_017802980.1:198387-235716 GCF_001625305.1 Branchiostoma belcheri
GCCAGGCCCGCTCAATACACATTCTGCCCTGGGAGTCCGTAGGGTATTACCTCCAAGGTTGCGTCAGGACCTTGGGCTAGTGAGGCAAAGCCCCCTGCTCAACCGAGGGAGTTGGTAGAGCTCCCAACAAGCTATCCTACTTGATTCCATATGAAGAACATTCCCAAACATCCTCTAAAAAGTCCTTTTTACACTTTCAAAGTGATAACTAAGACAATAGCCACAACAAAAACGGACAAAGATAACATGATGGGAAAGACAACAAAAGACACCGCACTACCTGCTTAATATTCTAACTGTCAACCTTTTGAATATTCAAAACAAATCAAAGTCCTGGACTCACTGTCCAAACTCCAGAGGCAAAAACATAAAAACTCAAAAGGATATAGAAAAACCAGTGCAAAGAACAAATTACAGACAAGCGAAAAACACTGTTCGACTTCAAGACTTTATCTAACCCAGGCGATGTAACCCCCTGAAGGACTAAAGTCCAACCCCCGAAGTCTGGTTTCCCCGGGGATCACACCACCCATCACAGTTTCCAACTAGACTCTATAAAACCAACATCAGATGAATATATCCAAGTTCGAACACCACAGGATTCCAACATCCAACCCTCCAGAAGAACCATCTACAACTTCAAAATGAACATCAAACTTTCCTCAACTCCTTGTTCTTGCTGAAGGAGACTAAAAAATATAAATCCGAGCCGAAAACGTTCAGTCACCACTTTCAACACTAATCACTTCTTTAAAACACTACCAAATCTAGAAAAACTAATGCTAGAAGACCCTTCGACCAAAACTTCGACATAGGCGGTCAGTCAGAGCGTACATGGCATAATTTCTCAAATCCCACACGACACCGGCCCACTCACTGTCTCTGTCCGGCTCCTGGCTCTGTCCTCCGTCCGAACGCCCGGCGTCTTCCCCTGATCCCTGGCCGATGTCTCCGGGTCTCTCCCGGCCCCGCTCTGGTCCCTGTCGACATCCCTCCTCTCCTGCGGCTCTACAGAAACAGGCTCGCTGCCTCCTCTCGTCGTGGCCCGCCTGTCGAGGTCCGCTCGTCTCTGGCGTCGGTCCTGCCCTCCCGTGCGCGGCTCCGGCCCTCCTGGTCCCGGCGTGGCTCTGCCCTGCAGCGTCCCCCTAGATGTTGGTTGACACAGCATCCCATCCTCGTCGCCAAATGTAACCGAGGTGGTGTTCACCGGGTTCTTTTGGGATGCTGCAAGGGAGACTAACTACAGGGCTAGCAAGAACACACGCAGGACACAGGCATTGCCGTCACACACGCACGGGAGACGATGGGGTGGGACAGTCTTCTCTGTAACCTTCCCTCAAGCTGTCTCTGTCTCAGACTGTCTTCTAGACTGTTTCCCCAACCCACTGAGCTCCCAGCTTTTATTGTCAAACCACAGACAGAGCCACAGATTGCAATGCAGACAGTCGTCTAGCAAGGGAACAATACAACATTTGGCACCTATCCGCCATGTCCTTGATGTTTCTATCATCAAAGCCTCGAATTAGCATAACCAGATTATCATGCTGGCCACAAAAACTTCAAAGACGATGGCCTCTTACAATATGCATAAAAAGTGTCATTTTCAACCCCTTACAGGGTTATCATAAAAACAAATCCAGTACAAAAGATAAATCCCGATAAAAAAGCCTAAAAACATGCCAACCTAATAACCACAGACCCAAACCTCTGCTTGGAAAGTGTTCCTATCAAAAAACACAGGGCTCCATCACTGGCAGAGTGACTCAAAAACTACGAGTAGGGGGTGGGAAAGATCTCTACGAGTGGGGGTGGGGAAGATCTCAGGAGGGCAACGAGTGGAGGTGGGGAAGCTCTGACGCTAAAAGCCTTACCTGGTGTTTAGGTTGCTAGCAAAAAATCCCAAAGCGGCCAAGAAGACGACGAAGCAGAAATACACGAAGTGTTGCCCCATTAATGTGCCGTCTGGTTTTCTATGGCCTCTGGGCGTTGCATGTTGCAAAGTGTCAACTCGCTCCGTCGGTATGCCAACTCAGCAATCTTCTGCAGTCCACAGTGCCAGCTAGACTTCAGCTTCCCCAGACATCCAGACTTTGTCAAGTGGATGCATTGCCCCCTCACGATATATTAAAGGCAAACATGGACGGCTATGCTTCAGACTGTCCCGCCATGATGGAATGACACTTACAAACCCGTTTGGTCACTATTGAAAGGTGATGCCCCCGAGGTTTAATAAGTCAATGAACTCCAGCCAAAGAGAGAGAATGAATTAGCTACATCCCTTGGCCAAGTGTTGATCTATTTTTTACCTCCATGAAAAATGAAGATATTGTTTTTGGCGTGTCTGTCTGTATGTCTGTGTGTCTGTCTGTGTGTGTGTGTGTCTGTCTGTCTGTGTGTGTTTCCGCAACTTTGTGGTCAGCATAACTTCAGAACGCCTTTATGGATTGCCATGATATTTGGTATGCTGGTAGGTCTTGGAAAGACAAAGGTCAAGGTCAAATATGGGCCTCCTGGTGGATGACCTTGCTACTGCAGCAGAATTTCCTTTTTTTTATCTTTTGTTCTAAACATGCTATGGTCTTGACTTTTTGGTGACAGATAGCTTGTCCTGTCAGGAATAAGTGGTGTGGGTTTGGTCCCCCTAGCAGCTTGCTCTGGAACTGCAGGGGACTTCTGGCAAAATCTTTAAAAGCCAATAACTCCAGTTAGGAACAATGTATTTTCATGATATTTGGTGTGTAGGTATCTGAGAGAGAGAGTTGTGCATAACTAAATGCAAATTATGCAAATGAGGACTTAATTTGCATAATTAAGGAGGAAATTCTATAATTACAGTGTTTTATATAATAGTTCTTTTATACATGCAATCTATTTAATCTGTGGCAGGAGGAATATCGACAGATACCAATTATGCTAATGATGACCTAATTTTCATAATGTGAAAATTCTGTGACTCCTTATTGGTGAATGATGGGAATTTTATACCTCGTGACATGTGTAAGATTAACACCACTATACATATATTATGTTAATGTAGATGTCATTTGCATAATTGATGAGGACATGTTGAAATGAAGTATGACATTGACAAGGCAATCCCATATTTCATGGAGGTATGAGATCTCGGAACTCTTGTTTTTGCTCTGTTTCTTCCTCTTCTTCTCCAAACCGTGACCTCTGATCTGACCAATGACATGATTTGTTGATGTCTTTCACCATGGTGACTGGTGTTGAGTTACATAATGTTGCAATTTCATGGTCTGCTCTGCTCCTGTCACCATATACTAGTAGTACATGTATGTGAATGTGTTTGAGTAAGAATGAACAGAGCAGACCATGACTCTGAAGGTAAACATTATGCATTTGCTTTGCAAATGTTACTTTTCTAGTTTATGTTTTGCTGATGTTGTGTTATACAGGTATGAGGAGGGGGCCACAGAGTGGGAGGATGAGTTGTCTTCATCCCTGGATGGTTCCAAACAACTCGCCAGCAGCAAGCGGCGTAGGACTCGATCTGTGCTTGTCTACCTGGACACGTGTGCCATGACACTCACACCGATCGAGCTTCCAGCCAAGATCAAGATCAGACAGGTTGCTGTGGGTTCAGAACACATGGTGGTCGTGGCTATGGAAAGAGCCGTCTACACATGGGGGGAGGGAAGCAAAGGCCAGTTGGGTCACGGGGACCTTCTGGGTCGTAGCAAGCCAGAAATGGTGGAAGCGTTGAAGGGGAAGTCTATCGTGCGAGCGTGCTGTGGGGATGGTTTTAGTGTGTTTGTCAGTGACAATGGGATCGTGATGACGTGTGGGGACGGCAGTAATGGCTGCCTGGGGCATGGTGATTGGATGAGCGCTTCACGGCCACGACTGATCGAGCCTCTCCTAAGCGTGGACGTTCGTGCCATCTCGTGCGGACCGCACCACGTGGTCGCGGTGGGGAGCGACGGCGAGGTGTTTGCGTGGGGTCGCGGGCGGCACGGCTGCCTCGGGCTGGGAGACGAGGAAGACCACTTCTCTCCGCAGGAGGTCCAAATCAGCGAACCTGTCTTCATCAGGGAGGTCAAGTGTGGCGTGGACGGCACCATGTTTCTCACAGACATGGGCAGCGTCCTGGCATGTGGCAACAACGAGAGTAATAAACTAGGGTTGAACCATCGGCAGGGTTTCCTGAGAGCCATGAAGAACCTGCTACAGAAAGTGGAAGTCCCGGGGAGGAAGGTGCCGACTGTTGTCCGAGCCCTGACCAACCACAGAGCCATCGACATGGCCGTCGGACCTCACCACACATCAGTACTGGTGGAGCCTGGCAAGGTCTACACCTTCGGGAGGAACATGGAGGGACAACTCGGGACCGGCCACACCAAGCCGAGAGATGCACCAATGGAGGTCAAAGACCCTGGGATATCAGACAAAACAGTCACCATGCTGGCCTGTGGAGACATGTTCACCGCAGTGGGAATCAACTCAGAGAACGCCTTGTTCTTCTGGGGAACCCGGTACCGCCCGAAAGAAAAACCAGAAGAAAACAACAACCAATCAGCTGAAGGAGGAGGCACCGGGGAAGAACAGGACCTCACTCCCATTGGACATCGCCGAAACTCTAGCAACATCTCCATCACTAGTGCTGGGAGTGTGAATAACATAGCCGTGGAGACGAGAGCGCACACGCCTACACAGGACACTAACAGACTGTCCGTCAGTTCTGCAAGTTCTGTTCAAAGACCGGTGTCTAGTTCTTCTCTGAACGCAGATAACGTGAGTGGAGATGGTGTAGACAGTAGGGAGACAAGAGGTAGATCTGCCAAACGACACAGTTCCCACAGCAGTATCGGCAGCATTAGTCTGGGTGACAAGGAGACAGAGCTCATAACCACACCTACGCCAATCCTGCGCTGTGACTCCATCATCGGGACGGGAGGCACGCCCGGCGCCGAACCAATCCCACTCACGCTCACCCACGTCGTGGCCCACGGACAGAACCTGTTTGTCCAGGTGGAGACAGCCGCACCGCCACCCCGCAAACGAACGCGGAAAAAACGGTCCTTTAAAAAGAAAATGGGACCAAACCTGGAAGTCCCGCCTCGAAATCTGCACCATTCCGCATCTAGTAATGATGCGGGGGATGAGTACACCAGCTCTGAGGCCTCAGAATACGACACACAGGGAACTATTCCAACATGGATCAAGAACGAGCTGAGCACGTCAGCACTGGTTAGTCAGGATGAACAAGACGCAGATGAGAGTGATGATGGAGGTGTCACTGATGATGATGCTCTAACAGAGACAGAAGCCTCCGGGAATGACAGCATTGTATCTGTAGAAACTAGTATCCAGATTAACAAAGAACTGAAAAACAAGGACGGGATGAAAACTGTTCGAGCTGATTGGAACCCTAAACCCTCCACTCCGGTGGGAAGAGCAAAGGCAAAAGACGGCTCTCTGGTGCTAGGTGAAGACAAGAATCAAATCAAACGTGTGTCTACTGAGAGTAGTGTGGATACTTTTGCTGCGGATGAAATGGATCACCTTTCCAGCTCAGACTCTTCTGAACAAATGGCAGTGGCGCTTAGAAACGCGTCTGAAGTCACCAAAAACACTGAGGGAAATCTCCAGGCGAGAAAGAAGCTGTCCCTTCCCACCGTCACCACCAAGGAGGGGAAACTGGCGCCACCGTCTTCGTACCGCGGGCAGGAGGGAATGAAGCGGGTCGGCCCGATGCCCGGTGTGCAGCGGCCGCTAAACCGTCTACGTGCAGGCCGTAGTCGAGGCCGAGCGGGCGCTCTCGTTCCAACCGTGAGCGAGCCACCAGGCGGCCTGGGCAAACCGGCCGCCAAGCCCATGTACAAAACCAAGGACACCTTAATAACAGAGGTGGAGAGGCTGAAAGAAGAGAAGCAGCGAGCGGAGGAACAGTTAGAGAGGGTTCAGGAGACCTACAAAGCACAGCAACAAAAACTGGAACAAGAACAGCAACAAGTGGTGGAGGAACGGGAACGCAAACTGCAAGAGGAAATTGAAATCCTTCGTCAAGAGTTGACTATTCAGAGTAATGCACTGAAGGAGAATCAGAATATTATGATGAGTTTGCAGGACCAGTTGGTGAGGGTACAGTCAGAACAGCTGAGGGCCAACGCAAGAGAGAAGAGGGCGGCAAGCGCCCGGTCTCAGCCTATCAGCTCTCCTCTCAAGAAACCAGAAAGTAAAATCTGTAGTATTTGCTAGCGAAAGAGTTTCTGTTTTCTGAAATTATCTTCATGCCTGTAGCCAGGATTTTGAATGGGGGGGTTCTTCCCACTGCTGGAGGGGACCTCGAGCGCTGTAGGTGCGAGGTTCCTAGGGGGGTCCGGGGGCATGCTCCCCTGGAAAATTTTGAAAAATGAACCTTCTAAAATGGCATTTCGTGCATTTTTGAGAGGATTTCAAAGAAAAAATCAGAGATAAATTTTTATTCAATGACAAAGGGAGCACTTTTTCTATGATTCCAGTCCATCTTTTCAAGAAAAATCTTGGACCTTTAGTAGTAGGCTTTACATAAAAAGTGGACCAAAAAGTGGACCTTTGAGCCTTGTGGGGGGTGGCTACGGGCATGAAGAGTTTCTGATTTCTGAAATTATCTTCTCCAGGGTTGTTGATAGAACGCCTGTGTGTCACTGTTACCCTTTCATCTCTGAAATGTAACGACATTTGTACATTTTAAAATTATTCTGCCTACCAAAAAGATTATTGCTAACCAAATATGTTAGCAAATCAAAATCAATGTAACATTTTTGCACAAAGAGGCAAATTGAAGAATATGAAATCTGGCTTCAAAAGTAGAACCTTTTGAAATTGTTGTATGGGAATCAAATTGACCTTAATTGTCATTGTTGTCAGAAAGTGAGCAAGGTGAATCAAAAATGTGAGGAGGCTGATTCTGTGCCTTATTATGAATGATTTTAATACAAATTTTTAAAATTTTCTATTTGTAAAAAAATCAGGTTGGCATGTGTGACTGGAGCACCAGATTGGATGCGAGTCATCTCTGAATCATTGGTACATGATCATTTCTGAAGACAAATAGTATTTAATGCTCACTTTGTATCAAAGCTGCAAAGATTTTACTACTACCAACGTAATAAGCTGCTAGCAAGCACTGTACTTATTCTTCATTACAGTAAACAAAAATGGCAAGTTTCAGAAACAAAAGGAGCCAGTTGTGTAGTGTATAGGCAGAGCCTGGCAGACAAATATGCAATGCAAGGATGCTCGCAGTGTAAAAGGTGGAGTAGGTTGACATTATGAAAGTTTTCAAGATTTCAATACTGTAGATTTTGGCTGCAAATTGTGCTATTATTTTATGATCTTATGTTTTTCTTGTGTTTATCTATGAACATGACAAGATAACAGACAGATTATTTTGCAAAGTCTTGTAAGAAGCTTAGTTTGTATTTTACATAGCTACATAGCTAAGAGTTTATTTCAAAGAGGTGTGTTTTGAACAAAATTCATTAGAGGGGCAATAAATTGGGAAGGAGTCATATACATTGCTTCCAAAACTTCCAACTACAAATGTACTTGGTAACGGTAAACAATCTATAAGCCACACCAATTTAATTTGTTGGTTCTCAGATTTTTTCAGAAAAAATATGAAGCGACAGGGCGAAAAAAATTAAAAATAAAAACAGGTTTAGGCATCCTATTATAGCCCCAATTGCTACGATAGGAGCCATGAAGTCAACACAAAAGGCTAGTTTAATATTTAAGCAATGAATTTTGAAATTTTGATTAAACCACTGCATTGATAGATGGAAAAACAATAATTAGGAAGAAAAGGACTTTCCTCAACTGTTGGGAGCAAAATATATAACATTATGAGCATTTTTGAGATGATTCAGAACCAGAATCATTTTTTTTTCTGCAAATCAGAAAAAATGAAGAGGCGAATCCAAGAACCAACAAATTAAATTGGTGTGGCCCTATCTATGAATACTCAGTACAGAGGCAGCCTCACTTTTTCCAAACAAAAGAAAACAACAACAAATATTCAAGCTACCTCTTACATGAGGCAGGTTTGCTGGCACTTGTGTCATTAGGCTACACCAATTTAATTTGTTGCTTCTCAGATTCGCCCTGTCCATTTTTTTCTGATTTGGCCATGTTGATTTGATTATATGGATGACATCCGTGTGCGCATGAATTTTCGGCCGTTTCCAAAAAAAAAAGTTTCCAACCACACTGCAAATTGTACAAAACAGTTGCAAAATGAGCAAATATATACCGAAAGTTGCAAAAAAAATATTTGAAAACGATTCCAACGTCGTAGAATGCCAAAATCAAACAAAAAACTAAAATGCAAAGAAATGAATTTAAAGAGTAGATTATTCGCCATACCATACTCGTTCGACCTTCATAACAACGTAGATTTCATAAAAGCAACTTTTTTTTGCAAAACTTTTTTTTATTCGCGCGCTCGCATCAGTTTTGGGGTTTCCAGAGGATGTCATCCATATAATCAAATCAACATGGCCTTTGCAAAAAAAAAAATTTTCTAAATTAACTGCAAAATACTCAATGAAAGACATTTTTGGCCCCAACGTTTGAAGAAAGTCCTTTTCTTCTTAGTTCTTAAAGTTTTTCAATGTGACAATGCAATTTTGTTTCATTGAAAGTTCAAAATCTATTGTTTTGATCACTAACCAGCCTGGTATGTTCACTTTATGGATTTTCCTTTCCGGCTATCATGGGTTCGTTGCCTTGACCTGTTTTGTTTTTTTTGCCCTGTTGCTTCATATTTTTTCTGAAAAAATCTGAGAAACAACAAATTGAATTGGTTTGGCCTTAGCAAGAAAGGACACAGTAGTGTAGGATAGAGGTCAGAATGAGATCATGTGTAATAATAATACATTTGTTTTTCTGTCATTTCTCAACTTTAATTTGTTGTATTTCAAAAATCCCTTTGACATCAAGAGGTTCTAAATATGTAAGAAAGGAAACTTGATTTCAATCAATCATATTTAAATTGTTAATGTATTGCTTACTGTAAATCACCTTGTATTCGTGGTACTTTTACACACACAAAGTTGGCTGTACTACAAATTTATCAGTAGGCCACACCAATTTTATTTGTTGGTTCTCGGATTTTGTCAGAAAAAACATGAAGCGACAGGGCGAAAAAAAATAAAAATAAAAACAGGTCTGGGCATCCTATTATAGCCCCAAATGCTATGATAGGAGCCTTGAAGTCAACACAAAAGGTTGTGTTAATATTTAAACAATGAATTTTGAACTTTTAATCAAACCACTGCATTGATACATGTAGATGGAAACACTGCAACAACTAGGAAGAAAAGGACTTTCCACAACTGTTGGGGGCAAAATATGAGCATTTTTGAGTTGATTCAGAACCAGAATTTTTTTTTTTGCAAATCAGAAAAAAATGAAGAGGCGAATCCGAGAACCAATAAATTAAATTGGTGTGGCCTTAACGGATTTTTCTAGAAAAATAATGGAGCGGGCAGGCAAAAAAAAACAGGCCTAGGCATCCTATTATGGCCCAAAATGGTACGATAGGAGCCATGAAGTCAACACACCAGGCTGATTCAAAATTTAAACAATGAATTGTGAACTTTTAATGATACCACTGCATTGAAAGATGGAATAACTGTAACAACTAGGATGAAAAGGACTGTTTTCAACTGTTCAGGGCAAAATATGAGAATTTTGCAGTTGATTCTGAATTTTTATTTTTATTTGCAAATCCAAAAAAAATGAAGCGGGCGAATCCTTTAACCAAGAAATTAAATTGGTGTAGTCTTACAGCAAATTAATAATTTGCCAACTTTCTTCCACACCTGCCACCACTGCAAACATGTATACCTGTAGTTGCATGAACATGTCCAGTTTTCCCAGACCGTGAGAACAAAGTGCTTTACAGTATATAATATACTACATGTATATTATTATCATTATTGCATAATTCCAAATGTACATCAGCAGGGGGAGCATGAATGCTTCTCCTGAATTGGGTGACACAGCAAAACACTAAGAAACAATTCATGAACATCCAAAAAAAGTACAATACATATACCTGCCTATATGTGCTCAGGCCAGGTAATACATACATGTACATACATGTCATAATTGAAAAGCTTCATTGCCCTTTACAACAGCTGGTGTGTTATGCCGAAATGCGGTTATACAGGCGATACAGATACAGATACAATCATTATAATAAGCCGTTTGCAATGATCTAAGCTGAAAACCTGTTGTTATTTTCTTTTTTAGAACTTCTAACAAAAATACAAGTATCCTGTGCAGTTTAAGTATAAGTTGCTTGGAGGACCAAACCAATGCCTCTTTTATCTGACCATGTATGACATGAAAAGTACAGGACAAGGTACAAAAAAAACAGACATTCCGCTACAGTACCATGGAAATCTGACAGGAGATCAAAAATCAAGCTTGACCCTTGTCTTCCTAAGACCTACCCACATACCAAAGGGGCACATGCGCCCAGTATTTTCGAGCCCTGTAGCCCACACAGCCATCTCCACTGCCCTGTCCCCCCAGGCTACTAACCCCTCTCCATCGCTGCCCCTGTAACAGTGGGGGTAACTTACACCCCTCCCTCCTCTCACCCCCTCTCCTCTCACCCCCTCTCCTCTCACCCCCCCTCCTCTCACCCCCTCCTCACTCCAACTTCCAGTTCCAGCATGTCAAGTGCATGAAGAATGACATCAGGCCGTCTGTCCGCCACGTCCAGTAGTAGTGATTTTATCTCCTCATGAGACATGGCATATGTCAGCTCCTAAGGAAAAACAAGGATCAAAATTAAACGATGGTAGTGACAAAAGATTTATAAGTAGAGTAGAGTAGTATTGTAGAATTATATGTTCCAAATGCAAATTTCAAAATGATAATGATTGTTGATGTTAAAATCTTTGCCAGTATTACCGTTAGTATCTTTATCTGTTCTTCTTTACGAAGTGCGTCAAACGTGTCCCTGTCTGGCAGGTTCACCTGGGCCCGACCTGGACTGTCCTGGAGCATAGGGGGAAAGGTACATGTACTAGAATTATATCAGACACTGACAAATTATAATATATAATAATATAAATCATTCCTCCAGTCAACCCGTGAATCCCTCTAGCCTCCTTCGCAGACTTGTTGGGGTCGGCGTTTGTTTTCTTCGGTCGAGGGAGTTTTTGCCATGGACTGGAGAGAAGGTTTCTCCGCGGCAAAAACTCCCTCAGCAGCAAATCGTCCCTCCGCGGCATAACTCGCGTCGCTCACCGAAAAAAATACTAGTAACGCCGACCCCAACAAGTCTGCGAAGGAGGCTATTCGCGAGCGGTGAAGCTACGCTAGTACTGTTATGTTAATTTCACACGAAGTTCGGTCTACTGACAATGGGGTTCAAATCTAGGAGGGTCTGCATGCTCTTTTCCGTAAGGCGTAGGCGGCCTCTTTATAATTTCCCGTAATTCGTAGGGAAGTCATTTTATTTACCGTTATTCGTAGTGAGGAGGCGAAAATTTAGCGTAAAACGTTGCCAGCCTTCCGGAAATTTAACGTAAAGCGTTGCGGGCCTCCATAAATTTAGCGTAAAGCGTAATCAGGACCCCCCATGCAGACCCTCATCTAGATGAATGCAGTCTACGGCCAACTTTTCATCTAAAGGCAAACTTGTCGGATTGGAAAGTGGTGGTTAATCTACTGATATTACAACACTACTGGCAAACACTCAAGTTGTAAAGTGAGACCAAGGAGGTTCAATAGTGAGACAAACAGTTACACCGCGGAGGTTGACCGAGGTCCATCGGTCCGTGTATTTACCGAAATGTACGAAATACAGTGCGAAATACACTTTTACAGTCACATATCTACAGTCACATGCCTATGTAACACATTATTTCTTGACGAAATATTGCACCCTGTGATGTTAACTTATTACTACTCTTGCTACTGTGTTTTGGTAGATTTCACGTCCCCTATTACTACTAGTACTGTAGGGGGGCCTGCATGGGGGGTCCCGACAACGCCAAATTTTGAGAGCCGGCTACGTATTACCATGGAGGTAGAAATCCATGGTACTAGTATTACGCTACAGTAGCGATTACGCTTTACGATAAATTCCAAGTGGTTGCAACGCATTACGAAGAATTAAAACGTGAATTATGCTCTACGCATCATCATAAAGCAAAAAGCGCCAATTACGCTCTAAGTTGAGAGCGGTCCGTCTACGCTCTACGTAGCCGATTACGCTCTACGTAGCCTCTACCAGGCTTGGGGGATCTTGGGGAGGCGGCTGGAAAGAGTAGAAATCGGCCAAATAGAGAAATAAGCATGCTGTTCACCGAACTGTTCTCTCAACGGACAAACTCCCTTGGCATGCTTATTTCTCTATTTGGCCGATAATTTTCTACTCTTTCCAGCCATTGAAGCCTGGTATAGGCTAGCCTCTACGGACAAATTGACGGAAAAGGGCTTGCGGCCCCCCCTGTAGTACCTCCTTCTGTTCCACTTCTGTGCTCCCATCCTCCACCAGGCGGGACCTTTCCGGTGTTTCCCCTTTGGTTACTCGTGAGCGGCTTTCCATCGTCAAAAAGTCAAAATCTCCGCAAAAATAAAAGAATGACCAAGGAGCTTCGTGTGTGTGCCGCTCTGTGTCTTTGTCAGAAGGTAACAGAAGATCACGTGACTAAATCTCCGGAAACCTTCGGGAATCTTCGGAAACATTCCGGTGCGATCGGAAGATATGAAAATACAATGTAATACATGCGTGGGGATAGTTATAGGGGATAGTGTTATACTGACTATGAAAATTCGGTTTGAAAGCCTTTATATTGCATCGGATGCATTCTACAGTCTACGCTCGTACAAACGCGCGCGCACACACACACACACATACACACGTGACACATCCAAAACAATACCTCCGTGTCGTGAGGCCACAGCAAGTACTAGTAATTTTTATGGATGACATCAGCCCGCGCATTTGATTTTGAAAAAAAGAAAAAAGACATTTTGTTGCCTTCTGACACCGGGCAACATGCCGAAAATGGGCAAAGATGTCTGTTGACATGCCGGAATGTGGATGGCAGATAACTATAAAGAGAGGAGACAAGAAAAGGCTCTGATTTGATGTTTTGTTTCTTACTTTGATGCAGTGATATGTGATGCTGGCGCTGTATGTGATGTTCCTACTGAATCAAAACCATTTGTACAATGATTGAGTCAAAATTGTAGGAGCCTTGTTTTTTCGGCCCGTCTTGTTTTTTTTCGGCCCGCCGTGTTTTTTTTTCGCCCGCTCGCATTAGACTTGGAGTCTGCGGAGGATGTCATCCATAAAATTTACCTGCTATGGCCTGAGGTAAAATCACTGCCAAATCTATGCCCCTCCCCCCGCCAGGCGCACAGTGACCGGCCATTCCGGGCTGACTTGTGATGGTAATGACCGCTGGGGAGGAGACCTGACTCAGCACCTCTCCCGACCTGTTGTAACGCTTTACCGCTAATGAATTGTTACAGGGAACAGACCCTTCACGTGCCGATGGCAGGTTACCGTGGACTCTGTACTAATTGACAGTGAAATACATAAACCAAAAGGCTGTCTTCACTTGTCATTTTGGTAATCTTTTAGACAGATCTATGCTGCATGTTTATGCGTCATTTGTTCGTGCAGTGTGTGAGAAGGCACCACTATAATGACCAAACGTGCGGTGTAAGAAGTTGCAGCCTCCGTAGCAGGCTTATAGAACTGGGGATTTGGTGGTCTTCGGCTGTTTTCTGATTAGCCAACCTGCTAACCAGGCCGGCTATGTTGTCTATATGAAATCAGAATAGCACTTAAAAGCTCCCAAAGACCATGAAGACCCCCCAAACCCCAAGTTGTTGGCATGCTATGGAGGCTAAAATTTACTCTCCAAGCAGAGGTTGTGGGGAATGATCGTTAGCTTTTTATTTATGGCCTTTGTTGTTGTTGTTGTTGTCGCCAGTTTTGTTTTTTTCTATGTTGTTGTTGTTTTGTTTTTTTGTTTTTGTTTTTTTTTTTTTGTCACTATTCCCACCAACCCGTCGGTGACCAGCGACCTTCTCTGGCTAACTGCCTGGCCAATTTGATACTGTCTTTCTGCCACCGAAAGGGATCTGCTTGGAGATTAGCTAAAACTTACCGGTCACAATATATGGTTCAATGGGTCAGTTGTGTTGAATAACAACGGTTTGATCTACCCAAGGAGGTTTAAAATCTACCCAGGGACATTATTTCAAACAGTTGTCACAATTTACCCAACCGTTTTATCTACTAGTATGATATGTTTTATTACGCGGTGTGTTTGGCCAGTAAATGCGCGAGCCAGAGTAACTCGCGTTGCATTACTCCCTCTACCAGGCTTCGGGAAGCGGCTGGAAATAGTAGAAATTGAACAAATAGACGGATAACATGCCAGGGGAGTTGGTCCGTTAAAGAGTAGTCTCTACCAGGCTTTGGGAGGCGGCTGGAAAGAGTAGAAATCGGCCAAATACAGAGATAACATGCCAGGGGAGTTTGTCTGCTGGGAGAGAGCATTTTGCCGCACCTGTGCTAATTTCTACTCTTTCCAGCCGCCTCCCGAAGCCTGGTAGAGGCTAGCTACAGAGTACAGTTTGCCGCTCCCGAACTGGTCGAAGTGCAGGGTATTTTATTACAACGTACTAGAAATACTAACGTTGTGATAAAAGGGAGTAAAACGCTGAAAATGAGTCGGAGATACTAAAAGGTGTTCCCTTGTCCCTGCAAAATCTTCAAGCAGATATTTGGTGGCGGCAAGGAGGTTTGAAATGCCGGACCTTGTTAGCCGCAAGACAATGCCAAATACATGTACACTTCGAAAAGCCGATCCTCCAGTAGTGCGAGGCTTCAGAATGTTTTAAGTTCTTTTTTTTAATGTTGTTCAACCTTCAAGAAGGCTGGAGGGGGTTTAAAACCTTGCTTCACTGAGGACAAATAAAATGTGGACTGTGTAGCAAAGAGAGAAATCATGGAGTTAGAGGATCGATCTTTGAACTCCATAAGAGAAATGAATTGTTTGTTTTTTGTTTTTTTTTTGTTTTTTTTTTTACTTAGTGGTCGCCACGTAACACGGTCGATTTCCCTATTTAATACTGTGGAAAAACCCATATTGGCATTGATATTCCTAAGTCAACTAGACAGCCCTTCCTTCGGAATACATATCTGTTCTTTTATCCCTACTACACGTATAAAGCAAGAAGTTGAATTCATATAACGAAACAAGTACGATGTAGTTAGTTCAAGTTGTACATGCATGTATCTGTGAAAAAAATCTTATTTTTACCTCCATTGTTAACTTTATCTGTTCATCATGTTCTGTTGTGGCCTGTACTTAGCCGAATGGGCAAAAATGTGTCATAAAACTCGCCATTCATTCATTCTTGCAAGCAACAACCAGGTATATAACGTTATACCCACAATGTTGAAGATTTGTACTGTTTCTGCAAGAAGGTGCCTCAGAATCAGAGCCAGTGTGTGTGTGTGGGGGGGGGGTATAAAGCTCTTCATTCATTCAGAACATTATACTTCTGTATAATGTCCTTGATTATACTATTTGATGGTAGTAATAGATAACTGAGGCTACGAGCATGTCTCTAGACCCGCACATGTAAACAACCTGGTCCCCCGCTGACTGCCCGTGCCCCGCGGCCGTGCTGCTAGTCCTGCACGGACAACATTCACACGTCAAACTACAACAGCTAAAGGTCGCGAGCGCCAAACGCTTGCGAGTCTTTCGGTCAAAATTCAAAGAACCTCCAGCCAGAGAGGAGTCAGTGGGAGGGAAATGAACAGCTGGATTCCTACAAAAGACACAATTGCTTTTGCCATATAAGGCAAATGAGTGACAGGCGTTGATAGATTGAATCAATTTCAACCAATCAGCGCGAAGATCAATGGCATAATCAACCGGTGTAATAGTGTTGAACGCGGTCACTCTGATCGGCCCTTTCTTACACCCTACAACTTTTATGACGGACTCCATGCATTCAGGGGGAGGTAGTTGACTGGTGAGTGCGACATTCCACAGCAGTGCAGGCACAGTTTGGACCCGGCCTTCAGCACGGAAGCATCGCCGCGACTCGCTCTACCACAGCCCGTCAGAAATTATGTCTCCCCTGCCCGTACTGTTCCTGTATATCTACACGGTAAGTGGTGCTCTGTTCACGGGCCGACTTGTCGGTCGTGCCTCGGTAGAGGGGACTAGGTACGGCCTAATGTTTATTTGTGGGAGTATCATACAAACCTTGTGATCACGACAATCTTTCTATCGTTTAGTACTTAGTGCCATAACCTCCTTGTTGCTACCCTGTGTCCGTGCATTTTGTCAGACCGATGTCTCAGTGAGCCCAGTCGCAAAACCGTACATTTCCATGGTGGCCTCGAACTCAGTGTATTTGCTATTGTGTGGGGCCTCTTTTGTCTCGCTCTCTTGGAAAGCGGGCAGTTCACGCATGAGAGCAGAACGAAACAAACAGTGGATGTAAATCGAAATGTCAGTTTGTCTGGGTTTGGTTCCCTCCTAAAGACAGTCCCGGTTACCCTGGCGCGGTGTAGTGTTGCTAACATTACCTTGTACACTGTGGGGGTTCTGACTCGGGGTTCAATAGTTACCATCTGACTGTTTCCGTGCTTACGTACTGGCCCTACCATTGCTATGGTACAAATACACCACGCATGATAAACCGACTTGAAATGATGGGCTTATTTCTGCACCAGAGAGTTTAAAAAGACGACGGCCTCTTTACGCAGCGGGTAGTTTATTTTGCTGTCTAACAGTCCTGTATGGCCTGTATTCAACAGAATCCAACTTTAGCTAGAGTCTAAACCCCATGTAATTTTCGCCCCAACTATTTACTACCACATCCTATCCTATCCAAATTTCCTTCTCAAACGGGCACTGAAAATGTTTTCTTCCCGATTGCTGTCACAAAATATTGCGATCATCCATCCTGACATCTGCTTGAAGTTTAGCCTGCCCGTAGGCCGCAAACTGTTACAAGTATCCGCATGTGTAAACCGGAAAGGCATGTCCTTAGCGAGACTGTGAGACATTCTCTGGCCAGAAAATTGTCCCGTCTGTGCTTGCTGTACTGGGCCTTCCCGTGACCTTTTTCACTCCCAAACCCTTGATACATTTGTACACGCCTTTCCTCCTAGTTTCAACGTATTCCAAACATTCTTCAGTGTAAAATTAACTGTTAGGAAACGGACATTTAAAGCATCAGAGTTACAAGAAACGAGTTTTTGACCAGCACGGAGTTTTCGCCATTCATACGTTTGCTTTCGGCAGTCCCTTTATTGCAGCTCACAGTTCACGATTTTAGGGCTCCATTGAGACTAGTTTCTGCAAGACAATGTCCTCCTGTTGTTTTATAGCCCACCGTTTAGATTAGAATAATAAAGTCTAAACTTCAATTGTCGACGTTCCCCCGTCTTGATGTTACCGCGGATTTGGAGGCTATTGTTTTCGGCGCGCGGCCTCATTTGTATGTATTTAGGCTTTTCCGTATCAATGTCATCAATGTGCTGCCAGGACAGCGATCCCCATTCACAGCCTCTTTTGAAGTGCGACTAGACAATGCCTGGGACAACCACACCTTTTCGCTGCATTTGCATACAGAAATTTGAATACTTTTCTCACCTCTATACTAGCCTCTTTGATATCAACCCGACACAGACAACTGTAAATTATGGACACTCACAGATCCAGATACTTTAGTATTATATTATCTAATGTGTAATTTATAATTTTAGTCGGAGAACCACAGACAATGATTATGGCTTGTCTGAGAGATTGCTACATTCGTACACTACACGCTAAAATGTAGGTCTGTGTTAACAACTGTCCACATCTGACTCCGCTTCTTAGCATACTGGCGAGAAATATTTGTTCGTATGTAACAAGCTGGAGTCACCGCCAGTCTTTTGACTAACCGCTCCGATAAATCAAACTGTCCAAAATCTTACAGAAGTGACATCTGTCAAGGAGAAGTGTTAAAGCAAAAATTAAAATGCAAAGAAATATTTGAAGACAGTGAAAAGGTGCAACATATTATAAAATTTAAGTTCTCTTCCATCGAATTTTTAAAATCTTATAGAATCTTTAAAACACGACTGACATGACAAGCTTAGAAGGTGAAATATTTTCTGACATTTACATTATGAGTAAATTATTAGTAATTATGTAAGAATTATTTCTGCCTGTCCAATCCCGGGATTCTCAGACTGTACGACAAATATTATATGACTTTTATGTGGACGTATTTTATATTATTTCCATACCACGACCATAGTTATTTTTCTTTGTGTCCTTCAATTCAGCATCGTTTTGGTTCGTTCATAATATCTTTAAACTTCACGATAAATGTACTAAAATCACACAGAAGTGAGATACTAGTAGAGTCCGTTTCATGTTACCGCGCGGGTTTCTTTCAAATTATAAATTATGGTTGTAATAATTTCGAATTAAACAGTATTAAAATCACAATATTTCATACTAAAAATTGAATATTTACGGAACTGTTACGATATGTGTGAAACATTTCAAAAATAGAGATGACAAGAGTTCTGTTCTACTAGCATTCTGTCATAAGAAGCCGAAATGAGGACCATAGCTGCATATCAAAGACATTTCACCAGACACCAAACTTTACATAAGATTTGTCTAGCTATGATGACGGCTTGTCAGCAGCTCCAATATTTGCATGTGTGTCGCTGTCAGCCTTTTGTTATGGAGAAACTGATCCCCAAATTAGCCCATTGATGTATGTTTGATACCGCCATTGACACAAACAAAGTACCATGTCCCTGTGATAGCGGGCTGATAACAACGCTTTCTGGACAACCACAGCGCGCTTAGCGGCAACAAATTATCAAATTATCTTGTCATTTAATTTCACGTAGAAGTCGATATCGAATGAAGACCTTTATTGTACATTTGTGTTCTACAGAACTAAGTACAGGTCGCATGGGTACAGAACATGGACATTAACATATACATTACATACATGTGAACATATAAGAGTGTAAATAAATGTCTAATTTCTATTCTTTTCGGCTTCATCTCGCAATAAATTGAATAATATCCCAGGGTCTGTTTGAGACTGACACAACTTCGCGAATTCCCATCGCGTATTTCCAATCACCTCGTGTAGATATATTAGTAGCAGGGCACTAACAGAGATCAGGTCGATAGGATGAAAGCTTTCGAAAGTTGGCTAAAGAATTAGAACGTACATGTATTTTATGGAAATTTACCAAAATGTGAAGTTGTTTTTGAGACTGTGACAAGGCAATGCAATACAGTGTCATCAAGTTCTACATAAGGAAGAAGATAGTTCTTGAAATTGCGCCCACGTCAAATTCTTCTGCTGTTTTCTTCATTCAAGTTTTGATTGAACAGAATCCCACAGTCTTGTCGTGACCATACAAATTGCCTGCAGCTCGCATTCCTATTTCATAAGTAGTTGGACCATTTGTTCTCGTCGTTTGTTGGGAGCCGAGCGGCGGGAGCCCGGTTGACTGGGACCCCGTGCCCTCCACACAGACCACACGGTGGGAGTTGGACCAAAGAGTCGGATAGAAAAACTGGAAACGTCAAGCCTAATATATGACAGCCCTGTTTGGAATGTGCTTCCCACCGAGCCGACCCTCCCGAAATGCAGCCAGGCGAAAGGCCATGTCTGCACAATCGTGCACCAGTTACCCTTTCTTTCATCAATTCTTGTGACTTTCTGTAAAAAGTTTGGCGAATGGTTGGGGGGGGGGTGCTAGAGTTTCTTCCACTTCACAGGTACACCACAAACACAATGTCCCATGTACGAATTGACCAGGGTTTATTCAGGGTTTTTTCTAGAAAAATTTAGCATGAGGGAGCAGATCGCAAGCATGGCAAGGGAGCAAAGCGAACGAAGGGGGATTTTTTTAATAACAGTAACACTCACAAGGGTTCAAACTTCAATTTGAAAATTGATATGAGGGAGCTGGCTGGTTACATGACGGAGCAGCTCCCTTATTCCCGTTTAGAAAAATCCCTGGTTTATTCATAGCGTTGTCTCTCTGTATTTTTATTCCAAAGGGGAATCTATCTTGAAGAGTCTCTGATTACGGTTTCTGTGGCGCCCCTTCCTCTCCCACAAAAGCGCGCCATGTGAGAAACTAATTCTAGTACACAGATCTCTGCTGTTGACCTCTCCCGAACGGGGTTCCACAGCAAGGAACTTCGCAGCTATGCAAGATTGTCTTGTTGGGGTCGCACATTAAAGTCTGCGTCGACCCTGAAACCAGAGAGAACTCAGCAAGACGTCGGTGGAAAATGTTGTCGGGCCCGCGGCCTGGCACGCTATGGACGCAACAGCTGATGTGTCTTTCCAGGCCGCACGACTTTAATAGTCTCCACCAGACTTCATTTGCGGGGTGAATAAATCGTAGAAATCGGCCGAAAAAGGGTTTTAATTGGCCAGAGAAGGTGGCCGGCCAGAGAAGCTCCATTTCCCCGCCGAGCTTCTTTGGTCGGCTACCTTATCTGGCCCCTTTTTAGGCCGAGTTCTACGATTTATTCAGCCCGCAAAAGAAGTCTGGTGGAGACTAGGCTGGCTCTATGACAGTACAGTTACGTTTACCAACTGGTAAACTCACATTTGTTCCAGATTTGTACTGATTATAGCAAAATCTTTCCAAGCGAATAAATCGAGGAAGGAACGACGTTTTTTTCTTGATTTTTGGCATGTAGGTAGATTTACATAATCAGATTGAAATTAAGTAAATGGGGACGTAATTTGTATAACAAATGAGGACTAATTGAGATTCTATAATTCTAGTGTTGTACATGATAAGACAATAGAACATCAACACATACAAATTATGCCTGTTGTTGTTGTTGTTGTCCTTGTTTCAACGCTAGATGTGGTCTCTAGGTGCTCAGTTTTACGCTTGGTTCAGTTCAGAGTCAGTTGTTTCTCAGGTATTAACTTGTGCTTGTGTGATGCTGGGAGTGTTGACGGCACACTCAAGTTTTTTTTTTTTCAACTTATATTAATGCCGCCACCAATACAGGGGACAAGACAATACTAGTACTCATTTTCACCTGAGTTAAGTGAGGAAAGTCATGTAAAGTGCCTTTCCCAAGGGCACTGTAAAGATCTAATTTGCATAATGGCGAAGATGTTTTATTGTTGGTAAACTTTTGATGATGGGCATGTCATACTTTTAACATGTGTAAATTATACTGGTAGTCGCTATGCATGTATTTGGTTGATGTGTTGGTCATTTGCATGATTGCTGTAATACCAGTAATAAAATGTTAAAATGGAACTTTGCCAGAGGATAGCTTGATTATAACCTTTCCATAATCAAGAGAAAAATCCAGTAACAAAAAAAGCTCTTTATATATTATGGAGATATGAGTTCTAATTTTTGATGTCTTGCCAAGTTGATCTACTCTCCAAGCAGAGGTTTGGATTTTGGGGGTATTTTTAGCGTGTTTGCAGGCTTTTTTTTTAAATCGGGGTTTCTCTTTTGCACTGAATTTTTTTCCCACTAAACCCAAAAAATTCAGTGCAAAGAGAAACCCCGATAAAAAAAGTCTAAAAAAGAGGGCCTGCATGCCCTTTTTCGTAAGGCGTAATCAGGCCTTTTAGTCTTCGTAATTCGTAGGCAGCCTCCCAAAAAATCAACGTAATTCGTATTAGTACAAAGCGCAAAGCGTAAAGATGTAATCAGGTCTGAGACTTAAACGTAATTCGTCATTGGCGGCGAAAATTTTGCGTAACTCGTAGTCACTACCCCCCCTCAAAACACGCTAAAAATACCCCCAAACCCCAAACCTCTGCTTGGAGAGTAAAGTTGATGGGTGATGTAACCGAACAACACAAGACTCCACTCGACAAGTTCAGCTATCTAGTATCTGTGTGCGCTGACAGCTGACAGACTTGTCTGTACTGAGGTCAGGCGGGGTGTGATGATGTGGTTCAGGGCAGACACGTCCATGGTTGGAGGGGTTGTCTTTGGGAAACACGCCGGAACATGGCCGTGAAATCTGACCAACAACTGTTGTCAGTCAGTCACGACACTGTACCAGATAGCGTTCACCACTCCTGACAGTGTCAGACAACAGGAGTGAGGATGTGGGTGTATTTGAACATGAGGCCACAGCAAGTAAATTTTATGGATGACATCCTCCGTAGACTCCAAATCTAATGCGAGCGGGCGAAAAAAAACAAGGCGGGCCGAAGAAAACAAGGCTCCTACATTTTAAAATTTTGACTCAATCATTGTACAAATGGTTTTGATTCAGTGGGAACATCACATATACACAGCCAACATCACATATCACTGCATCAAAGTAAAAAACAAAACATTAGATCAGACCCTTTCCTTGTCTTCTCTCTTCATAGTTATCTGCCATCCACGTTCTGGCATGGCAACAGACATCTTTGCCCATTTTTGGTATGGTGACCACTGTCAGAAGGCAATAGAATTTATTACTCCGTGAAGGAGGTCAGGACCTCCGGACGGAGTGTTGTAATCGGCTGATTTTTCATGTTCGCAGTCAAAACACTGGGTTCTCTTTGTGTAATCGGCACGCAATTTTATACGCCGTCTGCGGGCATGCCCGTGTTGATGCACGAATGTGTATTTTTGCCGTTGCTGCTTTCGCGGTCAATGTAATATCGCAGACGCACCCCTACAATTACGAGGCGAATTGGAATGGTCCAGAAAAACGCGTTGTTTGGAATAGCAGTGGGGTTCAAAAAAGTTCATGCAGATACGGGGTGGTTTTTATAAGTGGTTCCAGATGTTTTTGCCCATGGTTAAGAGATGCCAAGTTTTTTGGAAGATGTTCGCAGCCAAAACGCATTCTTCCGTACGTCGCATTTCTGTGTAATTTCGCATGTGGTGTTGCATTATGTCCGGGATGATGCACGTCTTTTTATTTTTACCGTAGCTGTTTTGATATTGGAGTAAATGCTTATTTTCGAAACATCCCCATTTCTTTGAAGTGGTTTCGTCCGTTTATGCAACTGTTACTGCGCTAATGACGACCAGTCGCGCTGTCCTGATACACCGCGAATGTGCGAGTGTTCCCTGTAGACAGTCCCGGGAGTCATTTTTTTGCACATTCCAGGAGCCAAACCAAAATACGTTCATGAACCGAGTCCAAAAAACCGAAACGTGAAAATCGGATGATCGGACCTGATGTACATTTCTCTTTCTATAGATTGTACACACAATACACACATCTTTAGATAATCTGGCCATGGCAGGTTAAAAAAAAAGTAACCCTGAATCATACTAGATTAGCGTAAATGCATGTTAATGCGTTCAAAACAAGAAAAAAATTGTTTCCGGGTATTAATCTCTTGAATCACGGCGCTGAATATTGACGCAAAAATATTTCGGGCATCGCGCGCCCTTCCCGCGTCACGTGTAGGCATCTCGCATCTCTGATTGGTTGTTGCGTCTTAAGATGACTGAGCCGACGCGCGTTTAAACAATTTTTCTTTGTTCGATTTATCACACTTCACAGAGAATTGTCGCCAATGGCTACTTCTTTTTGTTGCAATATATAATACTTCACGGAGAATTGTCGCCTATGGCTTCTTGTTGTTTTTTCCTGAAATCAGGCGAAAATTAATGCGCGCGCTGATGTCATCCATAAAAATCACTTGCCGTGGCCTGATGGCGCTGACATGATGACGGCGGTGCCGCAAAATCAAACTGATCTTTTTTATTGACCCAATAAGAGCACGATCTAAACTTCGCGCCGAATCGATTTTAAATGGCCTGAAATCTGGTTTTGTGCTGGTCTTGTGGTTGTCTCAGCTACTCTCCAAGCAGAGGTTCGGGTTTTGGGTTATTTTTGGCATGTTTTTAGACTTTTTTTATCGTGGTTTCCTTTTTGCACTGGAATTTTTCTTTCTTTCAACAACCCAAAAGCACGTGGAAGAAAAATTCCAGTGCAAAAAAGAAACCCAGAAAAGTCTAAAAACACGCTAAAAACACGCTTTGACCCCGACCTCTGTTGATGAACTTGATTAAGCCGATTAGAGCCTGGACACGGTTTGGGACGTGAATGGAAAATCTTGTCTACCAAATCAATTGCATCCGTTTTGAACGTGAACAGAGACGCCGACTAAAACAGCATAAAATTTTGCGGGTACGTAGGGTACGCTCTGTAACACAAAATACTAGTATCTGTTGCTAGTATTTCTTTTCATAAAGGTGAAACGTACTTCACATTACATACGCAACGGCTCCACATATCACCTGGAGTTCGGAGTGGTATTTATTTATTTATGTAACAAAGGACTCGGTCCTACTCCTGAAATCCAGCCACACAACAGAATAAACCCCTGAACAAATAAACTAACACGCGGCACGTGTCGCGTATTTTCGATGGAATCCGACACCGTAAATCTCGTCACTTCTATCGCCCAAACATCAGTAGTAGAATTGAAACCTTCTGGTATCTTTTATTACGCGTTGGGTTGGCGTAAAAGATACTAGTGCACTAAAAATGAAAGAAAGTCCGATAAAAAGCCTGAAAACACGCCAAAACCCAAACCTCTGCTTGGAGAGTACACTAAATACAGTACGTGCCTACGTTATAGACCTGTGAGTCTCTGAACACCGGTTATACAGATACGAACTGTTTTCAACAATATAGGACGAAAGGTAGCCTCTACCAGGCACCGCGAATCGCTGGAAAAATAGTAGAAATTGGCCGAAATAAAGAGAAGATCCCGAGTCATAGAAGATCCGCGACCCACTATCACTTTTCGGCCAATTTCTACTATTTTTTTCAGCGATCTGCGGTGCCTAGTACAGGCTAGACGGAAGGGTCTGGGTTTCTTACTATGCAAGTGACAATGTATCCAGGCTACGTTGTGATAAAATAAAATAAAAATAAAAACTTTATTACGGTTTTCTGAATTATGCCTATTTTTACTGAGAAGACAAGTCCTTCTTCGACTATTGTGGGATGTTGGATGTTAGTTAGATGTGTTGTATGTTGGTTAGATGTGTTGTATGTTGGTTAGATGTGGTGTATGTTGGTTAGATGTGGTGTATGTTGGTTGTATGTTAGTTAGATGTGTTGTATGTTGGTTGAAACTATTTCCAATCGGTACCGTCCTGTGTGTCCTGTGCAGGTGTGCGTGTCGGCGGCGTGTCCCAGCCAACACTACGACTCCAGCGGCGCGTGCTGCTCGCAGTGCCCGCCAGGTGAGGGGGTGAGCACGCCCTGCACGGACGGGAACGGCACGGGCTGCACGGCGTGTGTTCCCGGGCTGACCTTCTCCAACTCCCGCTCACACACCGAGGCCTGTCACGAGTGCTCCACCTGCGGGCCCAACATGGAGGTCGCGTCTGTGTGTAACAGAACTCACGACACCGTGTGTGAGTGTTCGGCTGACTTCTACTGGGATCCGGAGACTGAACAGTGCGAGCGGTGTCAGATCTGTCCGCCCGGGTTCGGCGCGCTGGAGGCCTGCAGTCCCCGGCAGGACTCCGGCTGTGTCGCCTGCCCCAACATGACGTACTCTGACGTGGACAGTCCCCGCGCACAGTGCCTGGCGTGTACCAGGTGTACAGACAACCAGGTCATGCTGCAAACTTGCACGTCTATATCGGACACCATCTGTTTAGGTAAGTACTCACTAATGTGTAAGTTACTTAAAGGTTAATATTAATATGCATTCATTATGTTAATATAGAGGTCATCTGCATAATTAATTGAAATATTGACTTGAAATATTGCCAGAAGATAGGAATTTCAAAAGCAAAATATTATAATTTGAGTTTAGAAAACCATAAATTTAACTAGAATATTTTCTTGATCTTATTTTCGAATGAGACAAATCCTCCAAAAACATTTACATAAACTACATTTTTATGGAGGTACGAGATCTCCGAATTCTTGTTTCCTGGGTGTTACCCCAAATATCAGTCCAGGGTCATACTAGTAACCGTTTTCGGTCATAATGTTTGCTCCATGAAAGTTGATATACATTGGAATAGTGTTGTTTCAACTTTATTATGATAAGCGACAAAAATATTTATTGACTTTGAAAAAATCTTATTTCAACCTAAAACTTCATTACATTGGGTACCATAACCAACATACGATATGTGTGCGGAGATATTCAAGCAGACGTAACATCCTTGGCAAAAAGACCGCCGTATTGGTACTGTGAGTCCGCTTGCCAATCAGTGTGATCAGACGCCTGATGGCGCAGGTGAACTTTTGGCCACAGCAAGTAAATTTTATGGGTAACATCCTCCGCAGACTCTAATGCAAGCGGACGGAAAAAACAAGGCGGACCGAAAAAAAAACAAGGTTCCTAGCTACATTTTCAAATTTTGACTCAATTATTGTACAAATGGTTTTGATTCAGTGGGAACATCACATACATACGGCCACCATCACATATCACTGCATCAAAGTAAAAAACAAAACATTCAATCACAAGCTTTTCTTGTCTCCTCAGTTATCGGCCATCTACGTTTCGACATGTTGACCACTGTCAGAGGGCAACAATTTTTTTTCCAAAATCAGGCGGAAATTAATGCACGCGCTGATGTTATCCATTAAAATTACTTGCTGTGGCCTTATCTCACAGACCAGAGCACGTGGGCGGGGAGGAGCCATTAGTTATCTTTCCGATGACGTCTTCTGTCCTATCTGGAGCTATAAACCTCTATGTCGAATTAAAGAAAAACAAAAATTTCCCCCCAACTTAACTGTCCATGGGGTCTGGTTGAGACAAGACACTAGTATATAATTGTGCCCTCTTTCGGGAAACAACGCTTTCTGAAGTTTTTAGCTAGTTGTATGTGTTGTCATCCCTAATAGCTGTACTCTAACGAGGAACACATTCAGCAGGATTAACATTCCTGTGAGGAGTCCGCTCGCTGCGGGCGAAAAGGCCGCTGCCAGGTTAGACCCAGTGTCGGGCTGGAACACCGGCGGCCAGGCTGACCTAGATGGCTTGTACTTGTAGGCAACTTTGTAGACGCATTTTGACTCCCAAAAAAAGACAGCTACGAAAACGGAACCCTAACATCTGCTTGAAGAATGTGCTGAGAAAAGGTACTCTCCAAGCAGAGGTTTGGGTTTTGCGTGTTTTTAGGCTTTTTTTATCGGGGTTTCTCTTTTGCACTGAATTTTCCCACCAAACCCAACGTCTGTATTTACTGTACTCTCCAAGCAGAGGGTTTGGTGGGGAAAAAATTCAGTGCAAAAGAGAAACCCCGATTAAAAAATGCCTAAAAACACGCTAGAAATACCCCCAAAACCCAAACCTCTGCTTGGAGAGTAGAGAAAAGGAAGCCATTGTGTTTTTGCGGTGCCTAACAAGGGATCACCCGGTCTAAACCCCGACAGAAGCCCATGTAGTTTAGCGGCTACGCGTGTGACTGATGTTCGCGCCACGGGGCGAGTGTTTTGTCCAAAACTTAATACTCCCCAACGTCCCACTAATGTGCAGACTGGAGGGAAGCTCGTGTTAGGTGAGGAAGGTTGCAGGTCGCGGATTTGGCTTGTTAGCGGGCGCGGCGTTTCAAGGGTAATTTGGCGGAATGAGGCAGTAGAGCTCACCATGCCCGTGTTCTCGTTAGAAGGTGATATCTTTTCCAGATGCAGATTTAAAAAAAAACGCCGCCGCTAAATTAGCAGGCAGTCTGTGTTCAATGCCGAGTTCATAACAACACTAGAGTTCGGAGGTCTCATGCCTTCGACAGTGTGATATTGTTTTGGTGGGTGTTGTGTGTGTGTATAGTGTAGGTTTTTTGTGAAGATGATTATCGTAGTGAACGAAGCAACAGACTATTCACCAAGCCTGTACCATGTCTTTCTACGGAAATACGGATCGTTGAATTCGGCAAAAAGAAGAGGAGAATTGGCCTGGGGAGTCTGGCCGCGAAAGGTTGTTTTCTTCCCTCCGATACGCGGTGATCCAAACTTCAAAACGGCAAAAACTCCTTCAACTAAATTATTCTTCTATGCAGCCAGTGTTGTTGAAGCGTGCGATGTCCAATACATTGAAGACAATTGCAAGTTACAAAATCACACAAACTGGCCAATTGTTGTGATGGTATGTGGTATGTAAGATAAATGGGTTCCTCCCGGTGAGTTGTATCTCTCTAGCGGGCTATCTGACCCTTTAGCGGCATACTATTCCCTTTATTTTGGCCGTTTTCTACTATTTTTCCAGTGATCCATGGTGCCTGGTAGAAAGTTAATCTTCCTCCACAAAGAGAAACTCATTTATCATATATGCCTTACTTGTTAGAGGGGCCGTCGTATCAAACTTTTAGCAGGAAACAGCCCGACTTTCTATTCCAGCCCGGATAGTGGTATAGATTAGCCCAGGTCCTCCGGGGACGTTCCCAGAGGTACGACTGGCAGGGCTGAGGTCAGCCTCGGGTGACCTACCTAACCGTCCCAGTCTATCCTGTCAATGCAATTTATCCTGGATAGAATTCAAATAAAATATGTATCCTAGTTGCAATTTAACAATCTTCAATTTTTGAACTAGTAGTTATTTACTGGTTATTTCTCAGGTTGGCGACGCAGTTTGGCTATGTTAGTTTTCTTGTGGGGGCCCATCGGACCATAATATGGTCGTGAAAATCTATCCTTTCAATGGCAGGGCTTCTCTATTCCCTCTCCACACGACCCATTATGAAGAAGATTACAGGCATCAAACCCAAAGTCATTCATAGAATACCGCCGTGCTCCTCGCTAAAGCCACAAAGCTTATAAAGATTAGATACTGCTCAATGCGTTCAGACCACTTCCTTCTAGTGACCTGGCCATTGTGTACAGTATACCAACTATGTTATCGATTAAAACAAAGTTTGTGACCTTATATCGGGTTTAAATCTTTAACTCCTGTTGCATTACGATACGATATGCACAAATGTACTACACAAGACTGCACAAATGTACATGCTAATGTTGTAGGTATTACGGGAAACCTATTCACATTATCCATATTCCAGATTTACCTGGGTGCCAAACTGAGATACTTTGTGTCCAGTGTGCTATGGGTCTGGCAACCAGGCTAATTCCAGATGTTCACACTGGGGGCCACAGACCTGTCAAATAAAGCACGCTCTGCTGGGGCACTGGGCCACTAATGTTTTTTCAACAAACAATTTCAAAGAAAACGTTTTTTCAACTAAAACCAATGTTGACAGCTTCCTGTCTGTAACTTGTTGTTTTAACCTAGATATGAATAGGTTTCCTGTATTCCCTACAACATTAGCGTGTACATTTGTGCAGTCTTGTGTCAGGGTTTACAAATTTTACAAGAGTTATGCAGTTGCTCCAGTACATGTAACAAATATTAATAAAAAGAAAGATTGCCTTTTCTACATTGTACATTATGAATGATGTATCTATGTGTGTTTGAAGGCTGGCCGAGTCGTTAACCCAGCATTAACCCAGTATTAAAACTTTCAGTATTAATGCAGCATTAAGCGCCACTTTCGCCAATTTCGCAAGGATTCTGTTGTTTCAACAAACAGGAAAGTTTTTTCCAGCTATCCTTGTGGGCATAAAGCAATGTAATCCACAGAGGGTGGAAACCAAAAAGGTCTAGTGCAGTATGAAAGACATATAGATTTCTCTTATTAATTAATCAAATTGGGTCACAATTTACATAATTAATATCTGTCAATGTTCCTCTTCCTCTTGTTTAAATATGCCACCATTTCAATTGTTCTATCATGGAACGCAGCAGATTTATAGACTTTTGTCATTAATTATGTAAATTAGATTGTGATTTGCATAATTTTCATCTAATTAGGTCAAGCATCACTTAAGCTACCGAGATACCAAAAATAACAACAATCCGTCAACCGGTTCTTGAGCTATCCTACTTCAAACATTTTCAAACAAATGCCTCTGCATTTCCCAAATAAGCTGCTACGGGGCCCAAACTTACAGCACTTCTTTCTGAGCACGAGAGCTACCTACCATCTAAAAATCATGACCCTAGCACGTCCATATCACGAGATTTAAAAACCAGAAGTTTCGCTGCAGTACTTTCTAATTCAATGACGTGGGGACCCCCCACGAAGCCCATATCCGAACTTGACCTTGGTATTGTCAATGGTAACTTGCCAACTAAAAAACATGAACATCCATTTAAAGATTCTCGAGTTATCTTGATGACAAGAAAAAACACAAGAAACAAAGGTCAACTGCAGTGACATAGAAACCCCCACGGGGCCCATCTTTGAACTTGACCTCGGCATTTTCAACGGTAACTTGCCCACTAAAAATAATGAACATCCATTTAAGGATTCTCGAGATATCTTGATGACAAGGAAAAAACACCAAAAACCAAGGTCAACTACAGTGACTTAGGAACCCCCCACGAAGCCCATTTTTAGCCTTGACAATGGCCACCCCTAAATCAACCTGCCTGCCAAAAATCGTGAACCTCGGACCTTGCCTTCAAGAGTTATCGTGCCTAATCTGCCAAACAGTGCAAACCCGATTTTATAACCTTCTCCGAAGGCATAGCCTTCAGTCGAAGGCAATAATCTTCAACAGTAGCGAAAGCTGTTGAAACTGAAAGACAAGAAATCTTGATAAAATCGTCATAATTAGTGCAGGAGAAGTTAATATCAAAACAGTCAGCGAAACACCAAGATAACTACATGTATGCCAATCGTGTGCGCGTGTGTGTGTGTGCGTGCGTGTGTGCGTCGCTGTGTGTGCGTGTGTTGCTGTGTGTGTGTGTGTGTGTGTGTGTGCGTGCGTGTGCATGCTAGCCCACGCGCTTCAACGGTGTATCTGCGGAAAAACGTTCCAGAGTGTTGAGATATGACTTGTTTTATGTTGACCAGAGGATATCAGTTGTTACCCAGTGGTTGTAGCGGCTTGAGCGGATGTCTGTCCCGGGGCGAGCTGCCAGGAATCCGGCGTTTGTCTTCCGCCCCTCCGGCCGGGTCCGGGCAGCCTCGCACGGCAGTTACTAATATTATATATGGCTAGGCAGGATGCAGAGCGTGTAACATCAAAGCTTTCAACCCAGTCAAGCTAATATGGCAATAACCATGCGCCACACAGGACATATGTTGAAAAGAGATGATCATATTCATCGTTCATAGCCATAGACCTGACGGTCTGTCTTGACAACAGTTCACAGTTGTAATTTCTTTACAGTATTACAGAGAGCACTATAGTTCTGTTGACAGATATAAAGCCAAGTGGAAATAGGTGCATACATCTCACCATGTAGTCGGTCAATGGGTACTAAGGTAGCCTCTTCCTGGGGTAATGAGACCGCTCTTCAGCTTTTTCTGTACGGCGTTGATATTGCGTAGTTTTCGCGGTTTTCTCAGTGATAAACCGTTTCGTAACATAAGGACACTTGCGGTGGGAAATAATGGTCAAACCGCCGAAGGTCGACTCAACCTGTAGTACTAGTACGGGCTACAACTTTTCTAGTTCTACTGAAATCGCGTTCCAACTAGCCCGGCCTGGCAGTGAGAGCTTTTTTTTTATTCCAACATGTAATCACCAGACGTGGTGACGACACACTCAAGTTTTTTCAACTTATATTATGCCGCCACCAACACAGGGGACAAATACATGACAGGACAATACTCATTTACATCTGAGCTAAGAGAGAAAAGTCGTGTAAAGTGCCTTTCCCAAGGCATGTCAGGACTCGAACCCGGGACTCTTAGTTCCGAGTCGCGCACTCTGCCGCTACGCCACACGACCCCACAAGTGAGAGCTTCTGACACGGCTACTCTGCCTCCATCTATGCTGAACTTCTACCTGGCGGAATAATGACCGACTTTATTCCTGTGGTTTCAGATAAGAACATGCCCCAGCTGATCGGTGGAAAGGTGGGCAGGACGACGCCCGCAGACGGCCTGTTGACGCTGAAGGACGCCTCTGGACAGAACATCATCCCGGTGTACTGCACCATCATGGGCGCTGTGGTGGTCGGACTCATCGTCTATGTGGCCGTCAAACGGTATGTGTGAGGGGACCAACGATTTCCGAACTTGATTTCCGTATTCTCAACGGTAACTTGCCAACTAAAAATCATAGACAGCCATTTAAGGATTCCCGAGTTAACTTGATAACACAAAAAATAACAACAAAAAGCACAAACACAAAAGGTCAACTCCATTCACGAAGCCCATTTTTGGCCTTGACAATGCCCATTACTAAGACAACCTGCCTGCCAAAAATCGGACCATGCCTTCAAAATTTATCGTGCATAATCTGCCAAACAGTGCCAAAACGATTTCATAGCCTTCTTGTCGAAGGCAACAAGCCTTTCAAAACTCACATGCCTGCACTAAGGCATAGTAAAGGGCATGTCTGATACCTATTACCTCTAACCAGTTGACAGGCCTGACAAAGCTTTTGTGTTCTTTTTTACATGAAGGTACAAATAGTGTTTTAAACTCCTTGCTTTTTACCGTCAGAGCAATAAATTATGGTCCTGGGAGCCCCCTATAAGACTTGTTTGATAACTCAGCAAAAGGCAGTCTGATCCGTACATGGTCAGTTTTATTTTGTACAGGAATGTTGGTGAATAGAATAAAACCTAAAAAGAGTTGAAACGGACCGGCAACATTTGTTATTAAGGAAGTTTAAACTGTAATTTCCAACACAACAAAAATGGACCAATGAACCAAATTTTCGACTGTACAACTCCAGTCTTTGTCAAGGAATGAAGCAATCCACTGCTTCCGTGATGTCACGCAGATAACACACGTGACTCCGTGAGCAGTGGATCATAGGTTGCAGAAAGTCTGTGGCGCCCCCCGTCTCTGTTGAGGGATGGTTGTAATGTCCTGATGTAGATGGCCTCTTTAATCCCTCGTGCAAAGAAATCCAGTTCTGAGTCCAAGATTCTTACTTTTTCCAGTGAGACTGAATGACCAGGCGATTCTATGTGTATTATACTGTATATGTTGTGAGACTAACATTTGTAATGAGGTATGAAATTGACAACTGCCTCTTTACTTCTGTAGGTGGAAGACTTGCCACAGACCGCAGACCACCAAGTCTGCCGCCCAGCCTCACGATGTAGAAGCTCAGAAGCACCAGAACAACGACAGCGGCGTGTGTGTGGATCCCTGCACCAGTCCCACCAGTAAGTTATTACCTTCGCCAAGAAGGTTATGTTTTTCAGGCGTTCGTGTGTGTGTGTGTGTCTGTAAACACGATAACTCGAGAAGGCTTAAATGGATTGTCTTGATATTTTGTAGGTGGGTACTGAGACCTTGAAATGATCAGATTTTGGGGCCCCTAGTAGCTTGTTATGGTACTGCAGCTGAACTTCCGGTTTTTGATATCTCATGATCTAGACATACTAGGGTCACGAAATTTGGTTGGTAGATAGCTCTTGTGCTTGGGAAGAAGTGGGGTGAGTTTGCCCCCCCTTAGCTGCTTGCTCTGGAACTGCAGGGGCTTTTGTTAAAAAATATTCAAAAGAGGATAACTCAAGAACTGGTCGACACATCGTCATAATTTTTGGTGTGTAAGTAGCTTAAATGATGCTTGACATGATTATGGGACAATTATGCAAATATGGATGTATTTTTCGTAACTTTTTAGGAAATTCTATGTATCAGCTGCATTACATGATAAGACTATGCAAGCTTGTGAAATATGTAATGAGAGTCGTTCTAACATCACCCTGTCCTCACAGGTGGGAAGACTCGAGTCAGTGAGCTGTCTGCCGGCCGTGTCCGTGACCTCGTCTTCACGCTGAGTCTGCAGCATCCGGTAAACTGGCGCCATCTGGCGACTGAGCTGGGGTACGACATCGCCGCCATCGATGAATTCGAGCAGGGAACAACAACGGTCCGGGAGCAGCCAAAGCCTTTCTCGTTCATTGGAGTAGAATGGAGAACGCCACAGTTGAGAACTTGTGCGAGGCGTTGAGAGCCATAGGTAGACAGGACGTAACAGGACTGCTCCAAGAGTGCAATATGGGCCGACACCTAGTGTAGACTAGACGTACTTTGTACCGGAAGCTAAACATCATGTTAGGCCACACCGACTTAATTTTATGGATGACATCCGCATTGATTTTTCGCCTGTTCTCCAAAAAAAAATCACGTCCACCGAGGCTCTGGCCTGGCTTTAGGCCTGGGTAGTCCATGGTAGTTAGCAACAATACGGAGCTGGGCACACAGGCTACCGAAGCTCTACGACTCAAGACCTCAGTACACACAGTGCAGATTTTCGCAAAAGGCCAGCATGTGCCGCCTTGTCGTATACGTCTCTATGTACTGTCGCAAATTCACAATTATCATACTAGCTTTGTATTCCTGTGGTTTAGTAGCATTTTTATTTTTGGTCAGAATTTTTTTTATTCGCCTGCGCGCACTAGTTTGGGGGTCTTCAGAGGATGTCATCCATAAGATTAACTCGGTGTGGCCTTATAGCTGTGTTGTACAAGATTTTCAGGCTTTGTTATATAATCTGTCATTCAGAAACCTGACGAACCACACTTTTGGTTCAACACAACTGAAGCTATAGGTACATGTAACTTTCCTCATGGTACTACTATATGCCAAGTGTAAAGACACTTCGATATTTTTGTTAGTACTTTTGTATCCATCATGTTGTATATATTGTAAATAGGAAAAAAGAGTATATTGTGTCCAAGCACATTATGTTGGTAGTAGACACCTCAAGCAGACTTATGTTGTTGTTTTTTCTTTGAAATTCCACATCCCCCACATTTGCTCCTGTTTGTACGTTTATGCAGCTAGGCACATGAAAAAAAAGAACTGCTGCTACCACAAAGACATTGTGAATATGGAAGAAACCGCCACATAACCTTGCTGTGTACACAGACTCCAGATGACAGGATAGTGTGGAGGAGATTTTTGTAAGAACCTGAATAAAGTCCTTTTGAGATTGAGCCCAGTGTTATTGTGCATTTCTCCATCAGGTAAAATCAACTATGTGTTACCAGCAGTCACTTATGGCCATTAGCACACTAGAGGCCAACATGTCTATCTACTAGTATTCAAATCAATAAACTGTAGTAATCTGTTTCTAAGTTACTTGTGTCATTTGTTTGAAAGTCCTATTAAGGGGGGCCCGCAAGCCCTTTTCCGTAGAGTGTAATCGGCTGTTTTGATTCTACGTAGAGCGTAGACGGGCCACTTCAATGTAGAGCGTAATTGGCGCATTTTGCATAGAGCGTACTAGTATTCGCCGTTTTAATTCTACATAATGCGTTGTAGCCACTTGGAATTTATCGTAAAGCGTAATCGAGAAGTTTCCGTTGTCGGGACCCCCCCCCTTCAGGCTCCCATTAAGGAATGCAGTAGAAAACAATATCTCATCAATAATGCACATTAGTACCTGATTTGTATAATCAGCATTTCAATAGGCCAATACTCATTTACATGCCAAGAAAATAACAGAAATTCATCATTTCCACTGCAGTTCCAAGTTGATAGGAACCCAAATATTCTAAACGATACCAAGAGCCGTACAAAAAACCCTAGTGTGAGATATTAAAACTCTGGTTATACTGTAGTACCATAGAAATTTAGAACGTTCCACCGGCAAAATGACCAAAAACCTGCCGTAAGTTTCGTGAGCCATTACGCATGGGTGCAAGGCGCTACACTGAAGTGAAATACACAGCAATAATCGTGATCTATATCTGTCAATATTATATCTCACTACAACTACGCTGGAGTTATCACGTCCAAGGAGCATGTACACATGTGGTGTCAGCAATGTTTACTCATCAAAATATTGTTTTCCAAATCAACTTTAACCAATGACTTCTAACAAGACAGACTTCACATGTTTCATGTGAAAATTAATAGAATATTCTACTCCAGGGTTCTGTCCAGGTGCACATTAACCCATGCTCACCTTGTGTGATTTGCAATGTTTTCCAAATGATTCCTGCCAGTTTGGATAGAATCATTGTCACCCTAATAAAGCCACAGCAAGTAATTTTTATGTATGACATCAGCGCACGCATTAATTTTTGCCTGATTTTGAAAAAAGAAAAAGAAATTTTGTTGCTCTCTGACAGTGGTCAACATGCTGAAATGATGGACAAAGATGTCTGTTGCCATGCCGGAAGGTGGATGGCAGATAACTATGAAGAAAGGAGACAAGAAAAGGCTCTGATTCAATTTTTTTTTACTTTCCTGCAGTGATATGTGATGCTGGCTGTGTACATGTGATGTTCCCACTGAATAGAAACCATTTGTACAATGATTGAGTCGAAATTTTAAAATGTAGCCCGTCGCCGAACATATTTTTTTCTGCCCGCTTTGTTGTTTTTTTTTCGCCTGCTCGCATTAGATTTGGAGTCTGCAAAGGATATCATCCATAAAATTTACTTGCTGTGGCCTAAGAGATGACAGAAGCTGGGGAGAACCCTGATAAGTTCTAGTTGAAATCCATACCAGTAACACTTCAACCAAATGCAACACTGAACATTCACTAACATATTTGTTTTCTGACATATCCTTAACTTTCAACCAAACCAGAATGTATCTCCACAAAATTCAAATCAATATAAGATGCCTCTCCTTCCTGATGTGTTTTGAGGCTGTATAAATGCAAGGATACATAAAGCGAAGTATGTCATGCCCGTAGCCAGGGGGGGGTCGGAAGAACCCCCTCACAAGGCCCAAAGGTCCACTTTTTGGTCCACTTTTTATGTAAAGGTCCACTTTTTGGTCCACATTTTATGTAAAGGTCCACTTTTCGGTCCACATTTTATGTAAAGGTCCAAGATTTTTCTTGAAAAGATGGCCTGGAATCGTAGAAAAACTGCTCCCTTTGTCATTGAATAAAATTTTTTCCAGGGGACCATGCCCCCGGACCCCCTAGGAACATCGCGCCTACGGCGCTCAAGGTCCCCTCAAGCAGTGGGAAGAACCCCCCATTCATAATCCTGGATACGGGCATGTACGTCATACATTAGATGGCATAATGTCATAATTCTCTGCAGAGAAAAAAAACTATGTTGTACCATGGTAGAAAACAATTATTTGTTGAAATTACTGACAGTGTTTTGGATGTGCAACCAAACTTGACACAAGACAGTGTACACCTTGATCTTGTGTTCCTGACATACAACAATATTGGAATTCCTATCTTGCCACTCCTGTTGTGGTGCACTCAACCCAGGATATTCTGTAAGTTTCGGGGCCAACTGTTCACTCGTCAAAAGCCTTCAAGCTTTTATGATACCAAAAAGGCAATATAAATCATTTAGAAGTCATCTAGGGTCAAATAAAAATGATAATGAATGAGAATC
>NW_017802980.1:235736-238907 GCF_001625305.1 Branchiostoma belcheri
CCCGTCTTCGATGGTTGGTTGGTTCACAATCTCGGCTTCGCTAAGATCCGTTCCTTCCCGTACGTAGTGGTCGCTCCATTAGCGCTAGTGCAGCCACATTTGAATGTGTAAAACTTAATGTCTACAGTCCCGTTTTGATTCGTTCATCAAAGTAGATTTTACTAAGGTATGACTTTACTAACTGATTGTGGAAGTACTAGTACTTAGTACTGATGTAAACAAGAAACAATATACGCGCTCTGGTTGAGTTAATGGCATTTACATGAAACAAGGTGCTAATAGCCACTAGTCGGTGACGCGTCAGCAGCCCCATGATTGGTCCCCGCTAGAAATCTACTGGATGTCATATAGTGTACACGGGGGGGGGTCGGAAGAACCCCCCCACAAGGCCCAAAGGTCCACTTTTTGGTCCACTTTTTATGTAAAGGTCCACTTTTTGGTCCACATTTTATGTAAAGGTCCAAGATTTTTCTTGAAAAGATGGCCTGGAATCGTAGAAAAACTGCTCCCTTTGTCATTGAATAAAATTTTTTCCAGGGGACCATGCCCCCGGACCCCCTAGGAACCTCGCGCCTACGGCGCTCGAGGTCCCCTCAAGCAGTGGGAAGAACCCCCCATTCATAATCCTGGATACGGGCATGTACGTCATACATTAGATGGCATAATGTCATAATTCTCTGCAGAGAAAAAAAACTATGTTGTACCATGGTAGAAAACAATTATTTGTTGAAATTACTGACAGTGTTTTGGATGTGCAACCAAACTTGACACAAGACAGTGTACACCTTGATCTTGTGTTCCTGACATACAACAATATTGGAATTCCTATCTTGCCACTCCTGTTGTGGTGCACTCAACCCAGGATATTCTGTAAGTTTCGGGGCCAACTGTTCACTCGTCAAAAGCCTTCAAGCTTTTATGATACCAAAAAAGGCAATATAAATCATTTAGAAGTCATCTAGGGTCAAATAAAAATGATAATGAATGAGAATCTCAACTTCTAGTTCAAGAAATGCATGTCTCAAATCTTTCATAACTCAGATGATGAAGTTTTTAGGATTACCAAGAAACTCCTGGCAGTTTTCTGTGGTCTCAATGTCTCAAATTCTGCCTACTGACTTTTGAGAGCTTGGAACTAAACTGCACCAGGTTCCCAATGCTATATACTAGTAATGTCAAGAATTTTGTGACTGAAAAACATTGACACTACCTTTTGTTACACATACTAGTAAAACACAACAGAACTACATATTTTTCTGTTCAGACACTTTCCTCCTGACTTGCAGCAGTGTATGCTATACACAGGCACTCCCAATGTCAAGCAGAAAAGGCTGAAATGAAATAAGGCTATACCAATTTAATCTGTTGGTTTTCGGATGCGCCTCTTCATTTTTTTCTGATTTGAAAAAAAAAAGATTCTGGTCCTGAATCAACTCAAATATGCTCATATTTTGGCCCCAGCAGTTGAGGAAAGTCCTTTTCTTCTTACTTGTAACAGTTTTTCCATCTATCAATGCAGTTCAAAATCTATTGAATGTTAAAATATTAACCCAGCCTTTTGTGTTGACTTCTATCGTAGCATTTGAGGCTATAATAAGATGCCTAGACCTGTTTAAAATTTTTTTTACCGTCGCTTCATATTTTTCCTTAAAAAAAATCCAAGAACCAACAAATTAAATTGGTGTGGCCTGAAAAAAAGGACAGCATATGCGAAGACAGAGCACTTGACTAGGCCCTCTTACTAAGTACACTGCACAGAAACTGCAGGAGCCTTACGAAAACCTCTGTCACCTGCAGCAGTGAATGTTCCTCTTCTTCTTCTCACCTGTCCCAACTGTCACGTCTCCACCTGCACAACTGTCACGTCTCCACCTGCCCAGTCTGTACAGGTGCAGACTACCGCACGTCTCTCCCCTTCAACCTCCCATTCCATGCCTGCTGTTGGACTGCACAGGGAAAATAGTCATAAAGAACAGGGTAAATGATTTCCACTGGACATTCAGTACCAAGGACAAGGAAGTCGGTCTTGACTATTTTCTTTAAAGAGGAATGCAGCAGGAATATGCTAGTTTTGAACCCTGGAAGATTAGTCATTGACTAAAGGGTATCGAAATAAACAAAATATGCTTAGGCCACACCAATCTAATTTGTTGGTTAACAGATTCGCCCGCTTCATTTTTTTCTGATTTGCAAAAAAAAAAAAAATTCAGAATCAACTGCAAAATGCTCATATTTTGCCCTGAACAGATTGTAACGTTGTTACAGTTATTCCATCTTTCAATGCAGTGGTATCATTAAAAGTTCAAAATTCATTGTATCATACCATTTTGGGCCATAATAGCATGCCTAGGCCTGTTTTTATTTTTATTCTTTTTGTTCGCCCGCCCGCTCCACTATTTTTCTATAAAAATCCGTTAACCAAGAAAATAAATTGGTGTGGCCTAAGGCTACTTAATTAATTACCTGTATAATCAGATGTTGCATGGCTTTTGTTGTCCACTATCTTGTGACAGACAGTAGTGTTCCTGGATCTGTTGCTGTAGAGACTTATGTTGACTGATGCACTTTTTATCATCAATTTGTGAGCTTCTCTCCAGCACAGGAGAGCAGGTGTTGTGCTTAGCTGTCTCATGTAACATCACACCCCCTCTTCTCTTTTCAAGCTCCACAGTAGCAGAGATTTTACGCTGTGTCTTGATAGGTCTCTGTTTTGGAGCTCTCAGTGATTCAAATGTTGCGAAATTGACTTCTGTATGCTTCGATTCAGGTGCTGACTTTTGTGTTTTTAACACATTTCTTGGTCCCAGGTGCATATCAGCACCTGCAGGTGTAACCAGGTCAGGACATGTGACAGGCAGGTGGTCCCTAACTCTGTCTGAACAGTTCACCTGAGGAAAACTCATCACTTGTGTTGGACCTACAGAATGACTGTTGACAGGAGAAATGCACACATCAGCATAGATGGTTCCAAACCTGTCTGACTCTGCAGTCTTGTCTCTGTATGCAGAACACACACCTCGACTCCTGCTTGGTTCACTCTTGTTCTGGACCTCACCAATAACCCTACTGGATGTATCAGATTGTCCACAGGTAAGACTATTCTTGTTACACATGTGGGGTACTTGATCTCTGGGATGACATCCATACCCTTGTTTCTGATCATTCTCTCTC
>NW_017802980.1:238927-241737 GCF_001625305.1 Branchiostoma belcheri
ATGTACGTCATACATTAGATGGCATAATGTCATAATTCTCTGCAGAGAAAAAAACTATGTTGTACCATGGTAGAAAACAATTATTTGTTGAAATTACTGACAGTGTTTTGGATGTGCAACCAAACTTGACACAAGACAGTGTACACCTTGATCTTGTGTTCCTGACATACAACAATATTGGAATTCCTATCTTGCCACTCCTGTTGTGGTGCACTCAACCCAGGATATTCTGTAAGTTTCGGGGCCAACTGTTCACTCGTCAAAAGCCTTCAAGCTTTTATGATACCAAAAAAGGCAATATAAATCATTTAGAAGTCATCTAGGGTCAAATAAAAATGATAACCAATGAGAATCTCAACTTCTAGTTAAAGAAATGCATGTCTCAAATCTTTCATAACTCAGATGATGACTTGTGAAGTTTTGAGGATTAACAATATCCAAGAAACTCCTGGCAGTTTTCTGTGGTCTCAATGTCTAAAATTCTGGTCGACTGACTTTTGAGAGCTTGGAAACTAAACTGCACCAGGTTCCCATGTCATATACTAGTAATGTCAATAATTTTGTGACTGAAAAACATTGATACTAGTAAAACACAACAGAACTACATACTTTTCTGTTCAGACACTTTCCTCCTGACTTGCAGCAGTGTATGCTATACACAGACACTAACTCTGTCAGGCAGAAAAGTCTTAAATGAAATATGGCCACACCAATTCAATTTGTTGGTTCTCGGATTTGCCTCCTCATTTTTTTCTGATTTGAAAAAAAAAAAGATTCTGTTCCTGAATCAACTCAAATATGCTCATATTTTGCCCCCAACAGTTGTGGAAAGTCCTTTTTTTCCTACTTGTTACAGTTGTTCCATCTATCAATGCAGTGGTTTGATTAAAAGTTCAAAATCTATTGTTTAGATATTAACCCAGCCTTTTGTGTTGACATCATGGCTCCTATCATAGCATTTGAGGCTATAATAGGATGCCTAGACTTGTTTGAAATTTTTTTTACCCTGTCGCTTCATATTTTTTCTGAACAAAAAAAAAAAAACAAGTACCAACACATTAAATTGCTGTGGCCTAAAATCCTCTTTTCTTCAGACAACTGTCTGACAAAAACCTCTGTTGCTGCAGCAGTGAATGTTCCTCTTCACCCTCTCACCTGTCCCCAACTGTCACGTCTCCACCTGCACAACTGTCACGTCTCCACCTGCACAACTGTCACGTCTCCACCTGCACAACTGTCACGTCTCCACCTGCACAACTGTCACGTCTCCACCTGCCCAGTCTGTACAGGTGCAGACTACCGCACGTCTCTCCCCTTCAACCTCCCATTCCATGCCTGCTGTTGGACTGCACAGGGAAAATAGTCACATCAAGAACAGGGTAAATGATTTCCACTGGACATTCAGTACCAAGGACAGGGAAGTCCGACTTGACTATTTTCTTCAAAGATGAATGCAGCAGGAATATGCTACAGTTTTGAACCCTGGAAGATTAGTCATTGTCTAAAGGGTATCAAAATAAACAAAATATGCTTAGGCCACACCAATTTAATTTCTTGGTTGACGGATTTTTCTAGAAAAATAATGGAGCGGGCGGGCGGAAAAAAAAAAATAAATAAAAACAGGCCTAGGCATCCTATTATGGCCGAAAATGAAGTCAACACACCAGGCTGGTTCAAAATTTGAACAATGAATTTTGAACTTTTAATGATACCACTGCATTGAAAGATGCAATAACTGTAACAACTAGGAAGAAAATGACTGTTTTCAACTGTTCAGGGCAAAATAAGTGCATTTTGCAGTTGATTCTAAATTTTTATTTTTATTTGCAAATCAGAAAAAATGAAGCGGCAAATCCGTTAACCAAGAAATCAAATTGGTGTGGCCTTAGCACATACAAAATGTACCTAGGTCTGCCTCCTGTAAGCATTAGTACTTGAGACTCAAAAAACACTCATGGATGACTGGCAAGGATGTGTGAACTCCCTACATTCTGCTCAGTAGTTGACCAGTGCTATTCTAATTCTTCTTCTTGTCTGCAACTGATCACAGGCTTACAGGAGGATGATTACTAGTAACCAGGCACTACTAGAACTTACATACAGTCAGAAAACAAGCAAAAAAAAAAAAACCTGGGAGGCTACTTAATTAATTACCTGTGTGATCAGACTTTGTTGCCTGGCTTTTGTTGTCCACTATCTTGTGACAGACAGTAGTGTTCCTGGATCTGTTGCTGTAGAGTTATGTTGACTGATGCACTTTTTACTGTCGGTTTGTGTGAGCTTTTTCTTCATCACAGGTGAGCAGGTGTTGTGCTGTACTGTCTCATGTAACATCACATCACCTCTTTTCCTTTCAAGCTCCACAGTAGCAGAGGTTTTACGCTGTATCTTGATAGGTCTCTGTTTTAGAGCTCTCTGTGACTCAAATGTTGCAAAATTGACTTCTGTTTGTTTACATTGCTTTGATTCAGGTGCTGACTTTTGTGTTTTTAACACATTTCTTGGTCCCAGGTGCATATCAGCACCTGCAGGTGTAACCAGGTCAGGACATGTGACAGGCAGGTGGTCCCTAACTCTGTCTGAACAGTTCACCTGAGGAAAACTCATCACCTGTGTTGGACCTACAGAATGACTGTTGACAGGAGAAATGCACACATCAGCATAGATGGTTCCAAACCTGTCTGACTCTGCAGTCTTGTCTCTGTATGCAGAACACACACCTCGACTCCTGCTTGGTTCACTCTTGTTCTGGACCTCACCAATAACCCTACTGGATGTATCAGATTGTCCACAGGTAAGACTATTCTTGT
>NW_017802980.1:241757-248749 GCF_001625305.1 Branchiostoma belcheri
AATTTACATATCGCTGGGAAGCAGTAAGTTGTAACATAGAGTTATTTTGTAAAGTAAAGGCTGATGACTCACCAGACTTTCTCCTGGCCTGTGTTTGGACAAGTCACAGTTTAACGTCCCAGGTCTGCCTACTGTGTTTTCTCCATCATGCTTCATACTCTCATCTTTCTTTTCCTCAGCTGGAGGTTGATACACAGGACAGGATTTTAACGGTACTTTCTGCCCCTGATGAGGAAGACGATTGCTGCTGTACTTTTGTACATACTTTCCTGGAATACCTGTCCTTAAGGAGGCCCGTGCAGTTTTCTTACCCACCTTCTTGTTACAATGGAAACTGGGGTATCCATTAGGAATCCTGGGACTGCCAAGCCAACAGTTTCTTCTGATCTCCAGTTGCCTCTTATTGTGGGTCACTACTGACGGGGGTGATACTGCCATCCTCTTGGACTTGTGAAGAACATCTGACCGTGTCAGGGAGCCCTGAAGCTCGTACAGGTTTGTACAATCTATCATTTCCTTATGTTGTACTGTTTCTGATGACTTGGTTTCCATGTAATCACGTGGACAAGCTGGATTTGTGGTCTTCCTTGCTGTACTCTCCTTCTGTTCTGACTTGCTGTGTCCACGTTGTGTCATGTTCTTGATTCGCTCCACACGTCTCCATTCCTTTCGTACGGTTAGGTTTCTTGCGATGAATGTTCCCCTTTTGTGATCATACGTCACAGTTCTACAGCAGGACGAGTGTGGAAGTCTTTTTTGACGTTTGTTTTTGGGATCAGAACAATCTGGTAGTGGAGAACAAGCGTCTGCTTGTGTACCAGCAGTAGTTGAGGCCTTTATCTCTTTCCCTAAATGTATCTCACCCTTCACTTGATCCTGGCAGACAGATAACGTTACACTTGCAGGAGAAGCTGTGCCTCCTGGATTCTCTTGATGTAACCTTTCCTCATCCATAGTAGTCTTAGTGAACATGTACCTGAGTTGACAGTTATTCATGGTCCCTGCTTCAGCTTAGCAAGCCATCTACACTGTACATAGAAGCTCCAACTGATCACTGAAACCAGCAAATCTTTTCATTGCAGATAAGTTGATGGCTAGCCAGTGCTCATGTCCTGATATCTATGTTACAGTTCTACTCAGTCACTTGGACAACATTTGAAAGTCTGAAGGAAAAGGAGTTCTCAATTAACTTCAATATTAGGATCTGACACTTGCTCTTGCAGGTCCACGACTTTCATTTTTCTCACCAAAAACTTCCAAAATTTCACACACTGATGTTGAAATGTCTGTACCAAGATGAATATGGCGACATAGGAATTGTTCAGAAAGTCAGCGCAATATGTGTTGTCTTTGGAACTAGAATGTCTCCCTGTGGTGTGGAGAATTCCCGTCTGCAACATAAGGGGGAAAATGGATCAGGCACGCCATTGTTTTTATACATAGGCTGAGGCATGTTATGTACATTGTAATTTACATGTAAATGAGTAACGATAAAAAACGTTACTGTATAACATCAGTGTGACTGTCCATAATATCACCAGAGCCCATAATATCGCCACCTTGAGAAAAAGTGTGCTTAAATATATTTTTACTGCAACATACCCTAGGTATGTACATTTGAGGTGTGCAGGAGTGCATACCAAAAGTATGTTGCAGTAAAAATATCTTAAAGCACACTGTTTCTCAAGGTGGTGATATTATGGACCCTGGTGATATTATGGACACGGATGTTAACAGTTAAGGCGTGTATTACAGTTAACATATAACGAGTTACAAATAATATCGTGAGTATAAGAGGCTGAGGCATGACTCTTATATTGAGATTGAGTCATGAACTTATCAATAGTCATTAGTTTCGAACATTTAACGTTAATTGTGTTATGTAAGGTTAAACGTTAAAATCTAGTCGAAACTGTTAACTGTTAACGTTAACAAACGTTACCGCCACACTACGCTTACGTCGGAGTTTCATTATAAGTTCAACAGATACCTTAACATCGGCTACCAGTCGATCCTAAAGGTTCTTTGAAAGCCCCTGAATCTTAAGTTTGAGCATCGTTGCCGATATGAACGCCTGTCTCTATCGCAAACAGCAGAACTAACTGTTACATTCACTCCTGCATGCCACTTCCACGTGCTGCCGGTGTCGCCGTCTGATCGTCCCCGGTCAGTTCTGTCTCTCTGCCCATATTTGGGCATAGAGATGCGCAAGTAAAGATCGATTCTAACATCTACAGTAGCCTCTACCAGGCTTCGGGGGGCGGCTGGAAAGAGTAGAAATCGACCAAATAGAGAGATAACATACCAGGGGAGTTTGTCTGCTGGGAGAGAACATTTTGCTGCACCCGCGTGTTATCTCTCTATTTGGTCGATTTCTACTCTTTCCGAAGCCTGGTAGAGGCTACTACAGATCAACAACTTGAAAGACCTTTCAAGCTATCTTAGCTTGTGATAGGCCTAAGAGGGCCTGCATGCCCTTTTTCGTTAACCGTTATGGGCTATTTTAATTTACCGTTAATCGTTACCGGCCTGTTCTAATTCAACGTTAAGCGTTATCAGTATATTCATCGTGAAGCGTTATTGGTCGTTTTAATTCAACGTAAAACGTTATTTGTCATCCTAAATTCAGCGTTAAGCGTTAATGAATAATTCTTCGTTACGCCTAATTTTGCCTTTCAAAGTGCAGGAAAATGTGTCATTGAAGGTTAAAAATACAAAATTTTCCGGGGGAGAATGCCCCCGGACCCCCCTACATTGCTCGCGCCTTTGGCGCTCGACTCGCGCGTCTGCGCTCGTTCCCTTCGGCTGTAGCCAGTACCAGTTTTGCGTCAATTACCGGAAGTTTGCGGAGAGTTACATAATTTTTTACACGAATTCGTCAAATAGTAAAAATATGAAAACATCAGAAGGACCGACAAACACTCTCATCACCATAATTTCCCTCTCAAAATGCGGGAGATTGCGTTTTTGAAGGCTTAAAAATCATACATTTTCCGGGGGAGCATCTCCCCGGCCACGGACCCCCTCAGATTGCGAGCGCCTTCGGCGCTCCCCTCTCAAAATCCATCGGGTAAAACTGGGCGGACGGGGAAAAGTCAACCTGGGTAGAGCCCTGGCCGACGTCGACTCGGACTCCCCTTTATTTGTGGACGCAGGGCAGGTGGGAAACACAGGGAACACATAACTTTAATGCGTTCTTCATCACATGTAAATTAGTGATCATCTTTTCTCACAAAGCGAGATATCAAATCCAGTGCAGCTCGAAAAAAAGCCTGTCAATTTACCGTTGACCGTTGGCGACCATCCTGAATTTACCGTTAAGCGTTATCGGCCCTGCTGAATTTACCGTTAACCGTTGCCAGGACCCCCCCCCCCATGCAGACCCTCGCCTAACGTTACATGTTGGTACTCTCCAAGCAGAGTTTTGGGCTTTGGCTTATTTTAGGCGTGTTTTGATTTTTTTATTGGTCTTTCTTTTTGTGTACTGTTATCCTTTTGTTGTTGTTGACAAAAAAATATACCAGACCGTACAAAAAAGAAAGCTCGATCAAAAAGCCTAAAAACACGCCAAAAATAAGCCAAAGCCCAAACCTCTGCTTGGAGAGTAACATGCCGAATGATGAAATTGGGGGCAAAAGGACGAATTTCGTGCCAAGTAACTGATAATTACTGAGCTCATCGTCAAAATGATACTGGATACGGCAAAACCATCGTTTCAGAAATATTTGCTGTAACTGTTATTGGTTTGTGTCTGTGTAAACCAGTAAACGCTGTACTCCTTTGCATTTACACACACTGTAATTATTTAAAGTTACATTATATTGGATGCTCTACCGTAAGAATAACAACACCGGCTTCATACACGCTTTTTAAAACACATTTGTGTCATTTTTTGTAGGAGGGGGATTGGGAGAAAGTGGAGAATAAGAGACAAGAGCAAGGTTGCAGTACCAGGAAAAAACCGCCAGAGGTTCAAAACCCAGCTCGAAAGCCACTGCCGCTTTAATAACTTTAAAAGCCCGTAAAGCAGTATTTAGTCTTGAACCCCTCATCCGCATTCTGTGGGGCAAGAGGAGTCTATAATTGGTCGCATGGGCAGCCAATGGTTACAGGAGTCCAATATAGACTTCCCTTGCTTCACAGAATCTGCTTGGAGATTAGGAGATTACTCGTACCACCAGATTGCTGGGAACATTCTCTCGCCCCGCAACTTTAATTTCTGCATCAGTGCAGCTGCGCCCCCTATCAGAACTGCAGCAGACTATGAACGAAACGGTGGTTCTGTACCTGTCCACAAGAAGGTTAAAAACCATATTAAAGTTTAATAATAATAAACTGTGCCGAGTGGTTGATTTGCCAGGGGAGTTTGTTGAGTATAGCAGAAGACCAGTAGCCTGGGTACCATCCGGATTTTCGCTACGCAACGCTCGAAAAAATGATTTTTTCGAGCGTTGCGTAGCGAAAATCCGGCTGGTACCCAGGCTAGCAGACCAGAGTAGAGTACATCATGTCATTTCAGCCAGATACTAAAGGAAGATCTCCAGTCCAGGGGCCCCACCCATGGGCCCCACCGTGCCATTCCCTAGTCCCTCCCAGACTAACTACGCTGGCTATATATAGGAGAATAATTGCCAGGGTAGGTCTGACCATGGAGGTAGGAAAAGAGACCTCCACGGTCTGACCAAGGAGGTTAAATTTGATTTTAACCCCATGGTTTGACGGAGGCAAAGAAAGTACCTCCCCGCGACCGGACTCCTTGGCCAATTTTATTCTCTTTTTTTGACGAATTCCGTATTCCCGTAGAAAGGCCTGGTGGAGGCTAGCCATTTCCAGCTAATTTCGTAATACCCTTTAACCCTATCTAGACCGGGCTTTTTTGGGCTTGGTGGGACCGGGGGGGGGGGCTCTTTCGGCCCCCCCTCAGAACTCGCGAACGGTATGTCGTGTGACCACCAAATTTTCAGAGGATGGTGTACTAGTAAAAATTTATCATATCTAAAATTTTTACGTCGTTGTGACGTAATATGACGTCATTATGACGTCATAAATGTGATTTTATTGGCCAAAACCACCTAGATAGGTTCTTCCCTGAAAACTAAACAGTATACGACATAACTTTACCAAAAGTGTTTATGACAGATTATTAGGGTGTACTAAGTCTTATGTTACCCATAGCAACACCTGTGACGTCATAAAAAGACGTCATGCATACATTAGCTATCCGCCATCTTGGATCATCAATCTTGAAATTTGAAAAATAGTTTTTTTTCAGGATAAAGCCTAAAATACATTGTAAACAGACTAAAGACATTCATATGAACCTTTTTTGTAAAAAGAAATGGAAGTATTGATGAAATTTTAAGGAAAATAACCCGTATATACCTGTTCTAATGATATGGTCCGCCATCTTGGATTTTGGCCGATGACGTCATCAAATTAGCATAAATTATGCATTTTTAATGATAAAATTTACATATTGTTATCGGAGATGTTATTAATATTAGAAACCATGTGTAACTTGACATAAAACCCTTAAAATTCTGTTGTTGAAATGAAAATTATTAAATTTAGCAAAAAAATGCGTCAGAAACCCGTTGCCATGGCAACACCAAAAATCATAATCTTATACCAATGATACAGATTTGTTGCCAACAATATTTTAGGAAAAGTCACCAAGTTTGGCGGTTCTAGCTCTAACCGTTCAGACGCTATGTGGCATCAAAGTTGGCGCGGGCACTTTTAGCCCCGCCCCCCCGTGTACACTACTAGTATATGACATCCAGTAGATTTCTAGCGGGGACCAATCATAGGGCTGCTGACGCGTCACCGACTAGCGGCTATTAGCACCTTGTTTCATGTAAATGCCATGAACTCAACCAGAGCGCGTATATTGTTTCTTGTTTACATCAGTACTAAGTACTAGTGCTTCCACAATCAGTTAGTAAAGTCATACCTTAGTAAAATCTACTTTGATGAACGAATCAAAACGGGACTGTAGACATTAAGTTTTAAACATTAAAATGTGGCTGCACTAGCGCTAATGGAGCGACCACTACGTACGGGAAGGAACGGATCTTAGCGAAGCCGAGATTTGTGAAGCAAACCCAACCCATCGAAGACGGGCCGCCAAACATAAAAATGGAGGGAAATGACAGACAACAAGCCAACAAAGACAACATCACCAGACCAACAAACTTGGAAAACACCACTTCAAGCGCTAACGTTGTAAGAACTGTGGAACCTCAAACTAGTATGTTTGCGTCAGCGGAAAGGCTGTCGAAGTAACCACTACATGAAAAACTGCGGCAAAAAAGTAACATGGGTTCGTCCTAAATCTAGACGCAAGTGAGCTACAAAAGTAATAGAACCTATGCATCTTGCTTGTTGCTGTCAACTTACCCGTTAAAGATTATATTGAACCGATACATGTACGTACTATAACTTGCCATACCCGGCCAAAGACGACTACATTACTGTTACTCTTTATTTTGTGCTGTATAATGTATATGAGTTACATTATCTATCATTGCCATTTCTGTGAATTCCTTAAAACATCTACTGTTAGTTTGCGTAACATTACGTAGTGCTACAATCTGCGTAAAAAGTGGTCTTCATTACGTGTTATCTGCTAAGTCGTGTTGGTATTGAAAACTGTTTTTTTGTGCCGTTCTTCTACAAACAGCCAGCAGAATTATGAAGATACTCGTTCTCAATACACATGCTGCAAACTAAAGTAATGGCAGTCCTACGAAAATTCTGTTTGTAATGTATAAGCGCTTTATGTCGACGTACAATGGGTGTGAAATACATGTTTTCGCCCATCGTGTGCCACCGGCTCGGTGGTAATTGGCTACTTTACAAGTGAAAGAACCGCGTCCGTGGGCCTTGATAAATTATTCAAATTTTTCAGCAGCCCTCTGATTGGTCCCCGCTAGAAATTTACTGGATGTCATTCAGTGACGACGCCCCCCCCCCCCCGGTCCTAGATAGGG
>NW_017802980.1:248769-258204 GCF_001625305.1 Branchiostoma belcheri
CATGCCTGTACTGTGGTGTCTGCCTGTACCGTGGTGTCTGCCTGTACCACAGTGTCTGCATGTACCACAGTGCCTGCCTGTACCATGGTGTCTGCCTGTACAGTGGTACCTGTCTGTACCATGGTGCCTGCCTGTATAGTGGTGCCTGCCTGTACCATGGTGCCTGCCTGTGCAGTGGTGACTGCCTGTACCATGGTGCCTGTCTGTACCATGGTGCCTGCCTGTACGGTGGTGCCTGCCTGTACAGTGGTGCCTGCCTGTACAGTGGTGCCTGCCTGTACCATGATACCTGTCTGTACAGTGGTGCCTGTCTGCACCATGGTGCCTGCCTGTACCGTGGTGCCTGCCTGTGCCACAGTGTCTGCATGTACAGTGGTATGTGCCTGTACCATGGTGCCTGCCTGTACCATGTCCAGCATCAGTCTGGCTCTCTTCTTCCAGTGGAGCTTCTCACACCCTAGAAATCTGGATACAATTTTGTCATCGCCCCTCCTCCTTTTACGTGGAGGTGCGACGAAAGGTCCTTGAGCCTGGCAGGAAGGCTGACAACTTGCCTGACTTCTGTGGGCAGTTTGCGTGGGGTGGACTGGAAGCACAGATGAAGGTCTACCCATGCCGACCTCGGTGCCACGTCCTGACAGTAAGAATCGTCTCTTTAAAACTTCCTCCACTAACATCATGTTGTACCGGGTGTGCCTGTTGTGGAACCCTGGATTCCATCCTTCTGGTTTTCTGTGTTTCCTCTTGTTCCGCTTACCAGAGTAAAGTTTGAAGTCCAGAACATTCTGAATGAAGAGCCGTGAATCTAGTCTAAATTCCCGTTCAATCCTGGCCTCCACATTGTTATGGGCCTCCAAAGACTCCTGGTTGGAAAAGGACATGAAGTATTTTCCATTCACAATGTCCACATCTGGGTATGGGTCTTGGGGAAAAGCCCAAAGCTCACTATTTTGCACTTGTTCTTCACCACACTTGTAGTGGTCACTTGTACTGTTCACGTGCTGTGATGAGGTGGAAATCTCAGGTAGGTTGTTCCTCAATAGACTAGAACATGTCTGTTCTGCTGTTCCAATCTCATTGCAATCAACAGACATGCTACCATTGGGAACAGTCACAACGTTACAAGACAGATTGACTGGAATGAGTTGAGGTGGGGCGGTGCAGGTGCTATCACATGTAGGGGAGCACCTGTCTCCCATCCACTCTAACTTAGGAGGTTCCTCCATGAAAGCTTGTACCTCGGCCATTTCACTAGGAGTTGGTTCCATGGTTTCAAGTGTACCACGGCAAAGCCTCAGACTCAAACCTTCCTCACAGATGCCACTCTGCAAACTCCCTGCTACTTGTTGGGACCTACTTGTTCCTCTATACACACAATCAACTCCAGTGTCTGCTGGTTTTCTTGGATTGTCCATGGTGGTCTGGAGTGAGAGGTCCTGTTGACTTGAGTTGTTGGTTTCTTCCTGCATGTTACCCATTATTTCAGACAAACTATCACACTGCAAGTTCTGTGCTTTGGTCTCAGCTGTGTTGTCTGCTGTGTTGATCTGTGACTTTGGTTCTTCCTGACTCACCCTGGTCCACAGTTTGGACACTACAGTCTCCAGCTTCTGCCCTGTTCTAACCGAACACCTCTTGGACTGGTCCAACACTGTACTAACCTGGGGGAACTGATTCAAAAATTCAAAATTCAGCTTTATTCATATTGGCATGACATGTTAAAAGTTCAAAACATCAATTGAGCCAATATTTGACAACGTTTAAAATACACAGAACAGATCGATAAAAACTACATTAAAATGCGATTAAAAACACTTTACACTGACAATATATATATTATGTCCACAAAGAACATTATTTATGCATAATTTACATATCGCTGGGAAGCAGTAAGTTGTAACATAGAGTTATTTTGTAAAGTAAAGGCTGATAACTCACCAGACTTTCTCCTGGCCTGTGTCTGGACAAGTCACAGTTTGTCCCACCTACTGTGTTTTCTCCATCATGCTTCACACTCTCATCTTTCTTTTTCCCAGCTGGAGGCTGATACACAGAACAGGATTTTAACAGTACTTTCTGCCCCTGATGAGGAAGACGCATGCTGCTGTACTTTTGTACATACTTTCCTGGAATACCTGTCCTTAAGGAGGCCCGTGCAGTTTTCTTACCCACCTTCTTGCTACCATGAAAACTGGGGTATCCATTAGGAATCCTGGGACTGCCAAGCCAACAGTTTCTCCTGATCTCCAGTTGCCTCTTATTGTGGGTCACTACTGACGGGGGTGATACTGTCATCCTCTTGGACTTGTGGAGAACATCTGACCGTGTCAGGGAGCCCTGAAGCTCGTACAGGTTTGTACAATCTATCATTTCCTTATGTCGTACTGTTTCTGATGACTTGGTTTCCATGTAATCACGTGGACAAGCTGGATTTGTGGTCTTCCTTGCTGTACTCTTCTTCTGTTCTGACTTGCTGTGTCCACGTTGTGTCATGTTCTTGATTCGCTCCACACGTCTCCATTTCTTTCGTACGGTTAGGTTTCTTGCGATGAATGTTCCCCTTTTGTGATCATACGTCACAGTTCTACAGCAGGACGAGTGTGGAAGTCTTTTTTGACGTTTGTTTTTGGGATCAGAACAATCTGGTTGTGGAGAACAAGAGTCTGCTTGTGTACCAGCAGTAGTTGAGGCCTTAATCTCTTTCCCTTGTATCTCACCCTTCACTTGATCCTGGCAGACAGATAACGTTACACTTGCAGGAGAAGCTGTGCCTCCTGGATTCTCTTGATGTAACCTTTCCTCATCCATAGTACTAGTAGTCTTAGTGAACATGTACCTGAGTTGACAGTTATTCATGGTCCCTGCGTCAGTTTAGCAAGCCACCTACACTGTACATACAAGCTCCAACTGATCACTGAAACCAGCAAATCTTTTCATTGCAGATAAGTTGATGGCTAGCCTGCTCATGTCCTGTTACAGTCCTACTCAGTCACTTGGACAACATTTGAAAGTATGAAGGAAAAGGAGTTCTCAATCAACTTCAATATTAGGATCTGACACTTGCTCTTGCAGGTCCACGACTTTAATTTTTCTCACCAAAAACTTCCAAAATTTCACACACTGATGTTGAAATGTCTGTACCAAGATGAATATGGCGACTGAGGAATTGTTCAGAAAGTCATCCCAATATGTGTTGTCTTTGGAACTAGAATGTCTCCCTGTGGTGTGGAGAATTACCGTCTGCAACATAAGGGGGAAATGTATCAGACACACCATTGTTTTTATACATAGACTGAGGCATGTTATACATTGTAATTTACATGTAAATGAGTATCGTTAAAAACGTTACAGTATAACAGTTAAGGCATGTAACGTTATTACAGTTAACACATAACCAGTTACATATAATATAGTGAGTATAAGAGGCTGAGGCATGACTCTTATATTGAGATTGAGTCATGAACTTAACAATAGTCCTTAGTTTCGAACTTTTAACGTTAATTGTGTTATGTAAGGTTAAACGTTAAAATCTAGTCGAAACTGTTAACGTTAACAAACGTTACCGCCACACTACGCTTACGTCGGAGTTTCATTATAAGTTCAACAGATACCTTAACATCGGCTACCAGTCGATCCTAAAGGTTCTTTGAAAGCCCCTGAATCTTAAGTTTGAGCATCGTTGCCGATATGAACGCCTGTCTCTATCGCAAACAGCAGAACTAACTGTTAACGTGACATTCACTCCTACTCTGTTACACCACTTCCACGTGCTGCCGGTGTCGCCGTCTAATCGTCCCCCGTCAGTTCTGTCTCTCTGCCCATATTTGGGCATAGAGATGAGCGCGTAAAGATCGATTCTACTCATCTAACGTTACGGTAGCCTCTACCAGGCTTCGCCGAGGCGACTGGAAAGAGTAGAAATCGGCCAAATGGAGAGATAACATGCCAGGTGAGTTTGTCTGCTGGGAGAGAACATTTTGCCGCAGCCACATGTTATCTCTCTATTTGGTCGCTTTCTACTCTTTCCAGCCGCCTCCCGAAGCCTGGTAGAGGCTACAACTACAGATCAACAACTTGAAAGACCTTTCAAGCTATATCATCTTGTGGTAGGACTAACGTTACATGTTGGTACTCTCCAAGCAGAGTTTTTGGACTTTGGCTTATTTTTGGCGTGTTTTGATTTTTTTATTGATCTTTCTTTTTTTTGTACTGTTATCTTTTTGTTGTTGTTGACAAAAAAAAAAAGATTCCAGACCGTACAAAAAATAAACCAAAGCCCCAAACCTCTCTTCGGAATGATGTTGGGGGCAAAAGGACGAATTTCGTACCAAGTAACTGATAATTACTGAGCTCATCATCAAAATGATACTGGATACGGCAAAACCATCGTTTCGGAAATTTAATTTTCAGAAATATTTTCTGAGACTGTACTAGTTTGTGTCTGTGTAATAGTTCACTAGTGGCTACACACGCTGTACTCCTTTGCATTTACACACACTGTTAATTTACATTATATTGGATGCTCTACCGTAAGAATAACAACACCGGCTTCGTACACGCTTTTTAAAAACACATTTGTGTCATTTTTGTAGGAGGGGGATTGGGAGAAAGTGGAGAATTCCGAGAATAGCTACTTTTAACACAGTGAGACAAAAGCAAGGCTGCAGTACCAGGAAAAACCGCTAGAGGTTCAAAACCCAGCTCGAAAGCCACTGCCGCTTTAATAACTTTAAAAGCCCGTAAAGCAGTATTTAGTCTTGAACCCCTCATCCGCATTCTGTGGGGCAAGAGGAGTCTATAATTGGCCGCGTGGGCAGCCAATGGTTACAGGAGTCCAATATAGACTTTCCTTGCTTCACAGAATCTGTTTGGAGATTAGGAAATTACTCGTACCACCAGATTGCTGGGAACATTCTCTCGCCTCTAATTTCTGCATCAGTGCAGCTGCGCCCCCTATCAGAACTGCAGCAGACTATGAACGAAACGGTGGTTCTGTATCAGTCCACAAGAAGGTTAAAAAACATATACTACGCTGGCTATATGTAGGAGAATAATTGCCAGAGGAGTTTGGCTGCCTTGTAGGTTTGACGGAGGGAAAGAAGCTACTAGTACCTCCCGCGGCCGGACTCCCTTGGTCAAGTTCTCTTTTCTTGCCGAACACTACGATCCGTATTCCCGTAAAGTCAAGTCAAGTCAAGTCCGTAGAAAGGTTGCCTCCGTAGGTGGAGGCTACCTATTCCCAGCCTAATGTAATTACGTAATACTCTTTATATGATATCGCGGCTCACTCCCCTGTTCAATTATTGACCCTGTTTCATGTTTTCTACTGTCCCGTAAGTCGATATGCGTAGGAAAGCCTAGCCCTAGTTGTGTAAATACGGGCTGGTACAATACGAAGATCAATGACCCGGACAAAGTGCATGTTTAAATTGAATGTTTATATATATTGCAAATTTAAATAGCGTGACGTCGACGAGTTTACTTTAAAACATGTCACAACAACAAGTCACAGTCACGCGACTTTCTGGTGTGAAAATGAGTATTGTCTGTTGTCCTATGCGCCGGTGGCGGCATAGAAATAAGTTGTAAAACTTGAGTGTGCCATCTGCCATGGAATGAAAAACTCACAGTTTTAAGTAAAAAAAAATGTACATTTGTACTTGCCGACTACCATGTCAACCTTCAAGTTTATCTATTCTATATCAAGAAGAAATACTTTTATGTCAGTTTTATTTGTTTTGTCGGCTTCAACAATTCGACAAGATATCGTATATATCAACGAGAGATTGTGTAACGCTAATCTCCTTGGTCTAAATGATAGTAAATCAGTTTCTTATGTTTTTTTTATAATAGAAGTGCCACGATAGGCTGGTGTCTAAACCTATTCTAATACTTCTAAGATCTTTTAGCTGCCGAGCCTTTTTCGCGGTTTCGAGGTTTAACCTCCTTGATAGGAAAGAAAGTCGGCAGCCAAAGTTTGGACTCAGGCTAGTGCCAAGAGTGAATGGATGTTGCCCCCAGTTTTGTTGTGTGTAACCGATGTGATTTTCAGGTTCTTTGTGGGATGCTGCAACGGGAATGACTACACACTCACACATATGAGGGTCATATGACACTGACAGGACACAGTCATGGCGCAGAATGTTCGCTTCTGAGAACTCGCTAGCCTCTATCAGGCTTCGGGAGGTGGCTGGATAGAGCTAGCATATGGTAGAAGCAAGGACATCTGTGTATAATATCTTTGGTAGAAGGGACACCTTGGAAAGAATAATTAAAATTGGCCAAATAGAAACCTTAGATAACATGCCGGGGGAGCAAGGACATTGATGGAAGCTTCTTAATTTTAAATTGGGGGAAGTAGATCCGCTAGGAGAGTACAGTTTGGCATTGTATTCTTCTAGCGACCAACTTCCCCGGCATGTTATCTCTCCATTTGGCCAATTTCTACCTATTTTTCCAGCCGCCTCCCGAAGCCTGGTACAGGTTAAGAACTCGATCGCACCTGACGTAATCTCCAAGCAGAGGTTGTGGGGGAATTGTGATCGTTACCTTTTTTTATATGGCCGTTTTTTTTCTTTTTGTTTGTTTGTTTTGTCGCTACCCCCACCAACGTCGGTGGCCGCGGACATTCTCTGGCTAATGGATACTGCCTGGCCAATTTGATACTGTATTTTTGCCACCGAGAGGGATCTGCTTGGAGATTATCTGAGACGGTTTTCTGTTCGCTGAGACTGAGAGAGAAATTCTGTCCTAGGCGCTTCTCTCTCAGCGAGCCTATTATCTTTCTGTCTTTATTCACAAAAGATTAACACTTGACTGTCAGACAAGTGTCTCCCGTTCTCTGCGGGAAACACTTTGAAGTTCAAACAACAAACAGTAGCATGAAGTTGACAGACGCATTGTTGTCATCAAAAGAAAGGTTTTACATAATTGTCCAGAAGTGTGAATATGTCTTTTTAAACAAATCGTTAGGCCTTCGGTGTGATTGTTGATTTTATTATGGAGGTAAAAATCAATTTTAAACCTCCTTGATATAACGTTACATGTATAGGAAGACCAACAAAATACTGTTTACAAATTAAAACGATAAAACGTGCTATCTATCCAGCTTACAATTGGTTTCTGGCTCATCTGGACTTCGCCAGGATGTCATTTTCCAGGCCCTAGTTGTCGAAACCGACCGGACGGTCCCTAATGACGACACAGCGCGGAGCATGTCATGTGACCCGGTCATATGACGGACAGTCACAGACACAAAATAGTCCCACATATCTTTGTGTGTAAAAAAGTTATTACATAACTTCATACATTTTCAATAAGTGACGTCTTCTATCAAATTTTGCTACCTCTGGTCTAATGCTAAAATTATGTTTTTAGGTAAGTTTAAGTTAAGTAAACTTAGGGTATTAATTAGTTTAATATCCCTCCGCGAAGAGATATGCCCAAGGCGGATGTAATACGTCACACAGGTAACTTCAGGCAGCATAGCGCTAACACGGAACTAAACTACAGCCAATATGGAGGCTAAAGGAGGAATGCAATGTATCAAGTACTTGCTTTTCGCATTCAACTTGGTCTTCTGGGTGAGTACTAAGTTCTTGGTTTCTTTCTTTGCCACGTCTTGGTCGTAAATTTCCCGGTGCCCGTGTGAGCGCAGAGCTGACAGCAGGAGAAAATACCTGGCTACAAATTAGCCATGTTTAACTTCAGGAGTACGGCCAGGTTTAGAGCTGGTTTTCACAACGGCGTTTCTAACGGTACATACTAGTAGATCATGTGAGACGTGTATAGGTGGGGTATTGACTGCGCCGCTACAGTTGGATGGTCTTGGATCATAGTAGCCCACTGACACTGTGACAGGACGCCTTTTCCTTAATCTTCAAGCAGATGTGGGGTGGAAGAACGTTCGCCTTTTCCAGTGTACTTTATCCAGAAGTCTGTTTGGATTATATTGAAATTATCAGAAAAATTTATGGCAAATTGACGTAGTTTATAATACAATCCTTTGATTACCCATGCTTGGATGTTACTTTTTCTGTTGAAAAATATCTCAGGGTTGTGCAATCTCTGCCAGGATAAACTAAAGGAGTCAAAAATAGCCTCCATAGCATGCCAAAAACTGGGGTCTTCAGGGTCTTTGGGATCTTTTATGTACTATTTTCTGATTGCATATAGACAACATAGCCGACCTGGTTGAATTACCCCCGTTTTTAGAACAGGGCTGATCAGAAAACAGCCGAAGACCACCAAACCCCCAGTTCTATAAGCCTGCTATGGAGGCTAAGTAAAAAAACAGGCTAGAGGAGTGGCCAACATTAAAGAATATTATGTTGTATGTTCTTTTACAAGACAAACTTTTGGTATAAACTGCTAATTTTGACTTCTGTTGGCCCATTGATAAATATGCTAGCAGTAACTCATGTGACTTGGTCCATCACATGACAGTAGAAAAACTGGTTGTGACTTCTCCTTCTCGTTCTCCCCCCTGGGCGAAATGCTCTAGTTCCCCTGCTCATACCCCTGACAGACTGGGTGAGGGCCTGCATGGGGGGTAGTGATTACGAATTATGCAAAATTTTTGCCGTCGATTACGAATTACATTAACAGAGCTGATTACGACTTTACGATTTGCAGCTAATGTCCTATTATGAATTACATTGATTTTTGCGGAGGCTGCCTACAAATTACGAAGTCAAAAAAGGCCTGATTACGCCTTATGAAAAAGGGCAATTCGCATGCAGGCCCTCTTGAGTGTGATTGAAGAGGCACATCCCAGTTGAGTTTATTTTGGGTCTCAATTCCATTCTACTACTCTCCAAGCAGAGGTTTGGGCTTTGACTTATTTGTTAGGCTTTTTTATCAGGCTACCTTTCTTTTTCTAGTATGATCTTTTTAGTACCAGCCTGAGAAGATACCAGAATAAAAATGATCTAGAAAAGCCTGATTAAAAGCCTAAAAACACACCAAATAAGCCAACATCCAAACCTCTGCTTGGAGCGTAATTCTGCACACCCTCAAGCCGTCAAGGCTAGGGACTTCTGAGAAGTCTTGCAAAATAATTCTGAAGCAAATTGATGGTGTATGGGAATGAAGGATATCCTTCCAGATACAAGAAGAACAGAATTTCACTTTCCTTAACTTCTCAAGTTGTAGTAAATTTTGGGGGAAAACAGGATTCTCCGATAAAAATGATGAAAAAAATTTGCCATTTTTATGTAGTATTAAATCAGAAGTTAATCTGGGGCAAACAGACACATCACATTCATTGCGGAAGAATACGCAGAACTTAGAAATAAAACTTAAATCCGAAATCAATCTTCACCCAAAACAAACCACTTGGTACACAAGATTATACAGTATTCCTGGTACCCAGTAACACTACCACGAAAATCACATAGGTTAGGTCTTACACGTCCAAAATACCAGAACATCAGT
>NW_017802980.1:258224-262964 GCF_001625305.1 Branchiostoma belcheri
CCGGTCTAGATAGGGATCGCGGCTCACTCCCCTGGTCAAATATTGACCCTATTACGTGTTTTCTACTATCCATAAGTCGATATGCGTAGGAAAGCCTAGTTCGGTAAATACGGGCTGGTACAATACAAAGATCAATGACCCGGACAAAGTGCATGTTTAAATAGCGTGACGTCGACTTGTCTACTTTTCAACATGTCACAACAACAACTTGAACCCCGTTCAGACCTGTCTTTTAAAAACCGGTTGAAACCGCTAAATAATTAGCGGAGGAAAACCCGGCTAAACCCAGACTTACATAACCGGTTTTGTAAAAATTACAGTTAACGCGACTTTCTTGTTTGAGAATGAGTATTGTCTATTGTCCTATGCGCCGGTGACGGCATAAAAATAAGTTGAAAAACTTCAGTGTGCCATGACCATGTCTTGCCATTCAATGTTGGAATGGGAAAACTCACAGTCTTAAGTACAAAAAAACGTACTTGCCGACTACCATGTCAACCTTCAAGTTTATCTATTCTATACATGTGTACTTTTATGTCGGTTTTATTTGTTTTGTCGGCTTCGACAGTTCGTCGTGTCATCGAGGGATTATGTAACGCTAGCCTTTTGCCTTGGTCTAAATCAGTATTTTATGTTTTATAAATGACGTTATGTTTCAGTCAGCAAGTTTGAATGCCTGTTTTGCTTGTGTATAAACTCAGTGTGTGTAACCGATGTGGTTTTCAGGTTCTTTGTGGGATGCTGCAATGGGAATGACTACATATTCACACATATGAGGGTCATATGACACTGACAGGACACAGGCAGAATGTTCGACTCTGAGAGCCTCTACCAGGCTTCGGGAGGTGGCTGGAAACAACAGGTAGAAGGGACACCTTGGAAAGAACAATAGAAATTGACCAAATAGAGACCATATATAACATGACGGGGGAGTAGATCCGCTAGAAGAGTACAGTTTGGCATTGTATTCTTCTAGCGACCAACTCCCCCGGCATGTTATCTCTCCATTTGGCCAATTTCTACTCTTCTTTCCAGCCGCCTCCCGAAGCCTGGTAGCCTCGGTTTTAATACGAACTCGCACCCGAGACGGCTTTCTGCTCGCTGAGCTGAAAGAGAAATTATGTCCGAGCCGCTTCTTTCTCAGCGAGCCTCGGTCTTTATTCACAAAAGATTAACGCTTCACTGTCAGACAACTGTCTCCCGTTCTCTGCGGGAAACACTTTGAAGTTCAAACAACAAACAGCAGCATGAAGTTGACAGACGCATTGTTGTCATAAAAAAATGGATTTACATAATTTTCCAGAAGTGTGAATATGTTTTTTAAACAAATCGTTAGGCCTTCGGTGCGATTGTTGGTTTATTAATCATGGAGGTAAAATCAATTTTAAACCTCCCTGGTTAATACCCAGGAAGACAAAAAAATACTGTTTACAAATATTAGAACGATAAAACGTTCTTTCTACCCAGCTTACAATTGGTTTCTGGCTCATCTGGACTTCGCCAGGACGTTATTTTCCAGGCCCTAGTTTGTCTAGTTTAAAAACCGACCGGACGGTCCCTAATGACGACATAAAGCGGAGCATGTCATGTGACCCGGTCATATGACGGAAAGTCACCGAGACACAAAATAGTCCTTCATATATTTGTGTGTAAAAAAAGTTATTACATACCTTCATAAATTTTCAATAAGTCAAGTTTTCTATCAAAGTTTACTACCTCTGGTCTAATGCTAAAATTATGCTTTTAGGTTGGTTTGAGTTAAGTAAAATTAGGGTATTTAATTAGTCTAATATCCCTCCGCGAAGAGATATGCCCAAGGCGGATGTAATACGTCACACAGGTAACTTCAGGCAGAGTCAGGCATACACGGAACTAAAAATACAGCCAATATGGAGGCTAAAGGAGGAATGCAATGTATCAAGTACTTGCTTTTCGCATTCAACTTGGTCTTCTGGGTGAGTACTAAGTTCTTGGTTTCTTTCTTTGCCACGTTTTGGTCGTAAAATCCCGGTGACCGTGTGAGTGTAGACCTGACAGCAGGAGAAAATACCTGGCTACAAATTAGCCATGTTTAACTTCAGGAGCGCGGCCAGGTTTAGAGCTGTTCTTCACAACGGCATTTCTAACGGTACATACTAGTAGATCATGTGAGACGTGTGTAGGTGGGGTATCGACTGCGCCGCTACAGTTGGATGGTCTTGGATCATATGTCCACTGACACAAGTCTCCACTCTCCACCAGACTTCTTCGCGGGGAGAATAAATTGTAGAAATCGGCCTAAAAAGGGTATGAATTGGCCAGAGAAGGTAGCTGGCCAAAGAAGCTTCATTTCCCCTCTGGCCGGCTACCTTCTCTGGCCAATTAATACCCTTTTTAGGCCGATTTCTACTATTTATTTACCCCGCAACAGAAGTCTGGTGGAGGCTGCACTGACACTGTTACAGGACGCCTTTTCCTTAATCTTCAAGCAGATGTGGGGTGGAAGAACGTTTGCCTTTTGCAGCGTACTACTTTATCCAGAAGTCTGTTTGGATTCTTTTGAAATTATTAGAAAAAGTTATGGCAAGTTGAAATACTTTTAGTAGTTTATAATACCATCCTTTGATTACCCATGCATGGAATGGATGTTCTAATTTCTGTTAAAAAATCTGCCAGTGTTGTGCAATCTCTGCCAGGAGAAAGGAGTCAAAAACAGTGGCAAACATTTTATGAATATTATGTTGTATGTTCCTTTACAAGACAAACTTTTGGTATAAACTGCTAATTTTCACTTCTGTTGGCCCATTGATAAATATGCTAGCAGTAACTCATGTGACTTGGTCCATCACATGACAGTAGAAAAACTGGTTGTGACTTCTCCTTCTCGTTCTCCCCCCTGGGCGAAATGCTCTAGTTCCCCTGCTCATACCCCTGACAGACTGGGTGAGGGCCTGCATGGGGGGTAGTGATTACGAATTATGCAAAATTTTCGCCGTCAATTACGAATTACATTAACAGAGCTGATTACGACTTTACGATTTGCAGCTAATGTCCTATTATGAATTACATTGATTTTTGCGGAGGCTGCCTACAAATTACGAAGTCTAAAAAGGCCTGATTACGCCTTACGAAAAAGGGCAATTCGCATGCAGGCCCTCTTGAGTGTGATTGAAGAGGCACATCCCAGTTGAGTTTATTTTGGGTCTCAATTCCATTCTACTACTCTCCAAGCAGAGGTTTGGGCTTTGACTTATTTGTTAGGTTTTTTTTTATCAGGCTTTCTTTCTTGTTCTAGTATGATCTTTTTAGTACCAGTCTGAGAAGATACCAGAATAAAAATGATCTAGAAAAGCCTGATTAAAAGCCTAAAAACACACCAAATAAGCCAACATCCAAACCTCTGCTTGGAGCGTAATTCTGCACACCCTCAAGCCGTCAAGGCTAGGGACTTGAGTCTTCTGAGAAGTCTTGCAAAATAATTCTGAAGCAAATAAATGGTGTATGGGAATGAAGGATATCCTTCCAGATACAAGAAGAACAGAATTCCACTTTCCTTAACTTCTCAAGTTGTAGTAAATTTTGGGGGAAAACAGGATTCTCCGATAAAAATGATGAAAAAAATTTGCCATTTTTATGTAGTATTAAATCAGAAGTTAATCTGGGGCAAACAGACACATCACATTCATTGCGGAAGAATACGCAGAACTTAGAAATAAAATTTAAATCCGAAATCAATCTTCACCCAAAACAAACCACTTGGTACACAAGATTATACAGTATTCCTGGTACCCAGTAACACTACCACGAAAATCACATAGGTTAGGTCTTACACGTCCAAAATACCAGAACATCAGTGTACCATACTCTCCAAGCAGAGGTTTGGGTTTGGGGTTATTTTTGGCGTGTTTTTAGGCTTTTTTATCTGGGTTTCTCTTTTGCACTGGAATTTTTTTTTGGGTTGGGTGAAAAAAAATTCCATTACAAAAGAGAAACCCCGATAAAAAAGCCTAAAATTAGTAAAAACACGCCAAAAATAACCCCAAACCCAAACCTCTGTTTGGAGAGTAAGTGTACCAGGCAGTACTCTACTACCCAGTACTCTGGAAGTTTCCAACTCAGGTACAGGTACTGTGCCTGCACCGAATGTTTACAGTTCGGGTATGTAGCTGTACTCGGTATAGGACAGAACAAGGATTGTTGTTGACTGATTTTAGTTTACCTCCTTCGTTTTGGAAGCGAGTCTCGTAACACAAACAATACATAACGTTAGCAGAAAGCCGGGTATTGTTTGTGTTACATGCATTATGCACATGGGGATCCATGCGTCAGTACATACAGAATGCATGACGAAACATGTGTAAGTAAGAACCATGCAGAACACAGACTATCCATTGACACACAAAGGTGTGGCAAGGCTCTTCCATTCATACAGGTCAGGGTTTGTGGAAAACCCAGGCTAAGGCCACGCCAATTTAATTTCTTGGTTAACGGATTCGCCCGCTTCGTTTTTTTCTGATTTGCAAATAAAATAAAAATTCAGAATCAACTGCAAAATGCTCATATTTTGCCCTGAACAGTTGAAAACAGTCCTTTTCATTCAAGTTGTTACAGTTATTCCATCTTTCAATGCAATGGTATCATTAAAAGTTTAAAATTCAATGTTTAAATTTTGAACCAGCCTGGTGTGTTGACTTCATGGCTCCTATCGTACCATTTTGGGCCATAATAGGATGCCTAGGCCTGTTTTTATTTTTTTTCGCC
>NW_017802980.1:262984-270484 GCF_001625305.1 Branchiostoma belcheri
TGCCGCAGTAAGGTAAAAAAAAACTGAAGACGGCATACAAGTAAGAAGGCCAAGGACAACAATCAGAAGAGCGGGAGGAACGGTTATTCAAACTGCAGTCATGGCCGATTAATTGGATATTCACCGAACAGGATATTTTCAAAACCGGTTATCAAAAGTCTGGTATGAACGCTAAGGGTTTTAGCCGGGTTTTTGAAAAACCGGTTGAAACCGCTAAATGTAAGTCTGGTATGAACAGGGTCTAAGAACCAGGCAGAACACAGACTATCCATTGACACACAAAGGTGTGGCAAGGCTCTTCCATTCATAACAGGTCAGGGTTTGTGGAAAACCCAGGCTAAGGCCACGCCAATTTAATTTCTTGGTTAACGGATTCGCCCGCTTCGTTTTTTTCTGATTTGCAAATAAAATAAAAATTCAGAATCAACTGCAAAATGCTCATATTTTGCCCTGAACAGTTGAAAACAGTCCTTTTCATTCAAGTTGTTACAGTTATTCCATCTTTCAATGCAATGGTATCATTAAAAGTTCAAAATTCAATGTTTAAATTTTGAACCAGCCTGGTGTGTTGACTTCATGGCTCCTATCGTACCATTTTGGGCCATAATAGGATGCCTAGGCCTGTTTTTATTTTTTTTCGCCCGCCCGCTCCATTATTTTTCTAGAAAAATCCGTTAACCAAGAAAATAAATTGGTGTGGTCTCATGTATTCTTTGTGTTTCTCTATATGTGTGTACTTGACCCAGGTGCCTGAATTGAATGAGTAAGTAAGAATAAATAAGATGTTGTAAGAGGTCGTGATGGCATTCCAAAACCAAACTTTACGCAATCAGAGCTTCTCCTTTTAGAACGAGTCGAGAACAACAAACCTTTGTATGTGGTGAGTCTGTCTGCGCAGACGTTCTTAATGGCTACTGGTAGCTTTTTGGGCTGATCTGATCTGATTTCTCACAATACTATAAGCCAATCCAGTAGGTCTGATTCTTTTTGGTGTAAACAAATAGAATTTAAACAACTTCTAGATAATTAGCATTGAGGTTCAAACATTCAAACATTTTCACGTGGACGGTCCCACTTTAAAATTCATGCATTTCTTGACATGTTTGATGATTCATAACTTGAAATTAACAGTATAGTTTGATTATATACAGTAAGCCATAAAGACATGTGAGACAGAGTGATCAGAAAATAGTGCATATCAGAAAACATCCATAGAAAATGTCCAGTTAACAAAACTTGAGAACTACTTAATACCTTAATAGACTGACGTGTGGTTTGATATGTCAGATCTGAAGAAAGATGGTGGAACAGGATACTAGTAATAGTATACAATGTATTTGGAAAGCTTTCAAAGTTGTTGTTTTTTTAAGTTGGACTTTAGTCATGTGCCAGTTGACCCTTTATATTCAATCAGGGCTCAAAACATATGCACCAAGGCTTAGTGCAGGTATTTTTGTGATGTTTACCTGCACTGGTCCATGTACTGGGCTTACAGACAAATGTAGGTGCATATTTTCACTGGCACAATTGACTGTTAAACACCTATGAAGTATAAAAGAAATCTTGCAGGGGTTGAAGTCTGCCATCTCTGACACGATATGTTCCCATTTTATGATTTTTCTCCCAGATCACCGGCCTGGCTATGATAGGAGTCGGTGCGACGGTGAAGATTGCCTTTGGTGACTACTTTGACTTCACAGGGAATGCCTTCGCCTCTGCACCAGTATTTCTCATCATTCTGGGTGTGTTTGTGTCCATCATCGGCTTCCTGGGCTGCTGTGGTGCCATTAAGGAAAACTACTGCATGGTCACCACGGTAAGTCACACTACCTCATGTATGGCAAGAAACCCATTTCTTAAAGTGCTCATGACATAAAAAAATGACCTTAGCTGATTGTAATTGACATAACTAGTATTACCTGGCTAACAGACACATTTACAATAAATATGCACGGTTCTCTTGATATATTCTAAATTCTAACGCCCTACCTTGGAAAAGTCAGCACAAGCTAGTACTGGCGGGCGATTTGCATCTCTACATTTTATTTTTGCATGTCTGTATTTTTTCCTGAGCTGACGTCATCCAGTGATGTCAGCTCGGGAAAAAGCACAGACATGCAAAAATAAAACATAGAGATGCAAATAGAGATGCCCGAAGTGGGCAATTGGGAAGCTTGCTAGAGAGTCTCCAAAAATTCACTTTTAGAAGGCTGTAAAGCTCAGTTTCTCAGTCATCATGATTGGAACAAACTTCAAGTGACTATATTGTATGTGACTATATTGTATGTACAATTCAGTTTTCACAGAATTTTTTTGGTGTCATGACATGAGCACTTTAAATGTCTGGCACCAGTCACAAGTTTCCTAAAATCCAGATATTTAATAGAACTTGGCTTTATAAACTTTACAAATGTATGGTACATATTTTGTTTTTCATAAGAGCAAATATCAGTGTGAAATGAACTAGTGTATCATCTGTAGCAGTACATGTATCTCATAATTATGTGTTCTCAGCATATTTACTATATTACTGCATACCGGTACTAGTATCATCTTAAAGTTTAGTTCTTAGGACTGTCTTTCAGGATTATTGACATCCATGTTGTGCTGCCAACTGACTAAATAGATTTAAATTTGTGGCATGCGGCATGGTCAAAATCAAGCGTTTGTGGTATAATATAAAGCACAGCTGGAATATTTTCTGAAAATTCGATAAACTTTCACTCCGAAGTTATTATAGTTTTACAAGCTCAAGTAACTTAACTGTAGATACTTGCAAGAGATTTGTACATGAACGTGACAAAGTTTCTCGCTCTGCCTCCATCACAGTTTGCAGTTCTCCTGAGTCTGATCTTTATACTGGAGATCGCTGCTGGCATTACTGGCTACGTCCTGAGGAACGATGTGAGTACAACCTTCATTTGGGAACCCAGCATTAATACTACATGTATTGAAAAAGTTACTTTAGTTTTTACATGTAAGGGTGTCACTCCAGACACAAGAGATCATTATAATGTTTCTCTTAAGCCACACCAATTTAATTTCTTGGTTAACAGATTCGCCGCTTCATTTTTTTTCTGATTTGCAAAAAAAAAAAATCAGAATCAACTGCAAAATGCTCATATTTTGCCCTGAACAGTGGAAAACAGTCCTTTTCTTCCTAGTTATTAGAGTTATTCCATCTTTCAATGCAGTGGTATCGATAAAAGTTAAAAATTCATTGTTTAAGTTTTGAACCAGCCTGGTGTGTTGACTTCATGGCTCCTATCGTACCATTTTAAGCCATAATAGGATGTCTAGGCCTGTTTTTTTTTTCGCCCGCCCGCTCCATTATTTTTCTAGGAAAATCCAAGTTAGTCTAAAGTTAATCTAAGTTAGAAAATCTATTTGAACTTATAGTTCAATATCTTTGACTGTGGTTGTATTCAAGATAAAGTACTTTTAGTCTTTTTGTAACATGAAAATTATCTGCATAACCAAGCTAAGGATTTCAGTTAATTCTCTTTTCCAAATTGGAAGAAATTCATGTAGCAAAGATGGAAGTTTGGGAAGATGAAGTGCTTTTAGTTTGTTTTGTAAGTCTCTTGAATTAAGATAAGGCCACACCAATTTAATTTCTTGGTTAATGGATTTAATCCGGGCGAAAAAAAACCAGGCTTAGGCATCCTATTATGGCCCTAAATGGTACGATAAGAGCCATGAAGTCAACACACCAGGCTGGTTCAAAATGTAAACAATGAATTTTGAACTTTTAATGATACAATTGCATTGAAAGATGGAATAACTGTAACAACTAGGAAGAAAAGGACTGTTTTCAACTGTTCAGGGCAAAATATGAGCATTTTGCAGTTGATTCTGAATTTTCATTTGTATTTGCAAATCAGAAAAAAATAAAGCGGGCGAATCCGTTAACCAAGAAATTAAATTGGTGTGGCCTAAGTTGACTTATTTGTTGATGATCTACACTGCTGACATTGAGTACTTGTCCTAACGTAACATACATGTACACTTCTGTCTCAGATTGAGAATGTGATTGATACAGCCATGACCGACTTCATGATGAAATGGACCAACACAACAAAGGGCCGCCTCGCCTTCGATGGTGTTCAGAAAGAGGTACATACATCTAAGTCCAGTGTGATAGACTAAAGTTTGTAAAAGAATAAAGATATTTCTAATTCCCCTGACTTAGAGGTGTCGGACTAGGAACCTGACCAGTGGAAGAGAGTTTTAAGGCAGTCACAGTAGCAACTCAACCTAAAGGTTTCCACAAATAAATAAACCACACCTTATATACTATGTAGTATGCTGGAGGTATTCTGAGCACTACTGCATGTGTGAATGTAACCTTCTCTCCTGTTGGTAGTTTGAGTGCTGCGGTGTGAAGAACTACACCGACTGGTTTGACAAGTCGCCCAACTTCAACCCCCCCAACACCACCCGGAACGTGCCTGGGTCCTGCTGCCTCAACGCCAAGACTGAATTTGATGTGAAGAACCCGAATGATACCTGTGGGCTGAATGCTGACACCACCAAGATTAACCAAGAGGTCGGTTAAATATATATATTTATGTCGATTTCGTTCGATACGGGTGTTCCAGCCCGTGTGATAACTAGCAGTACGGCCCGGGGTTCTGAACGCGTACGGCCCCCGGGCTTCTAAATATTCCATAGAATGATTAGATTGCGTTTTGCCCTAACCGCGTACACCGCTTTCAAAAATTCGAATACAAAATTTGGATGTTGTAATTGATGTTCTTGCATTCTTTGGGGTTTAGGGACACCAAATTTTCGCTCATTTCGCATTGAAAGGCGTGTTTTCTTGGGTAGGTATGACATAAATAAGATACAACACAGTGTATTCCGCATCACCCTCGGTCCCAGCCCTCCCACGGATCGGATTTCCCTCCGGCCTTCGGGCGATCCGACGCGCGGTCGGGCTGGTACCTCGGGCGATACGGAATACCCCGTGTTGTATTCTATATATATGGGTTGCACATAAAGTACCATCTACATAGTGCCCCTGTATATGTACGATTTGGGGGTATTTCTCATGCAACCCACCACACCGCAGTGAAATGCAACAAATGCGGAAGTAACTACACCTCCGCAGGGCAAAAAAACGTCAAGGGTCTGACCTGAGATGAAATTATTAGAAAATATTGTGTAAGGAATGCCAGCAGGACAAGGAGTAACTTTACTGTTTAAACCTTAATGCTGTGTGTTTCTTTCAATAGTTACTTCCAGTGTGCATTATGTGAAGCATTGATAGTTATGTTCTATTTTTCTTCTCCACTACCATACATGTACATGTACAGGGCAGACACCACATTTGCGTTGCGCAGTAGAGGCCTCAAAATGGGAACACAATTGTAGTGCCTAGTTGATACCTTTGAAAATCCTTTTTTCTCTTGAAAGTTTTGGTCCATTTTGGAGATTTTTGGGCTGTAAGGCACAGGTAGGGTCTAAAGTTTCCTACATTGGTCAAGTTTTGTTTATTTCACCAGTTTAGTGGGCGTAATGAGAGATGTGAGTGGTTAGGTCTTGTCTGGCCAGGCGGATGGATACCATGGAAAATCAGGTCAAAGTTGAGGTTTTGTTGCTATCATCAGCTGTGGCGGGAATTTGACCTGGTCAACCCTGTTTCCTTTCGATATTTGGGAATCAGACCCTTGTGGCTACCTGGTGCAGAAAAATTTTTGAGATTGAAGTATGGGCAAGTACTTTCATGAGGACTTCTAATAGTGTATTTAAGCATGTGTTCCTATGGGCAAATCTAATAGTACTGTCTGCCCTGAAATGTTCAGTATTTAATACATGTTGCTGTCCTGCAGGGCTGTCTGTTGAAGCTGGAGGACTGGCTGGCTCACAACATCCTCATCATCGGAGGTGCAGGGATAGGAATAGCCTTCATACAGGTGTGTTACTTAACTCTTCCAGTTATGTTAGTGAAAGTGATTTGTGATACTGGTTTGTTAGTGAAAGTGACACCTGTATCTGTATCTGTATAGCTGGTATAACTTTTGGCGTAACACACCAGCTTCGCACATGTGATACTGGTAAGTTTGTCAGTGAAAGTGATATATGATACTGGTAAGTTTGTCAGTGAAAGTGATATGTGATACTGGTATTAAAGTTTGTTAGTGAAAGTGATGCGATACTGGTACGTTTGTTAGTGAAAGTGATATGTGATACTGGTTTGTTTGTTAGTGAAAGTGATATGTGATACTGGTAAGTTTGTAGGTAAAAAGTGAAATGTAATACTGGTAAGTTTGTTAGTGAAAGTGATATGTAATACTGGTAAGTTTGTCAGTGAAAGTGATATGTGATACTGGTTTGTAAGTGAAAGTGATATGCGATACTGGTTTGTAAGTGAAAGTGATATGTGATACTGGTTTGTTAGTGAAAGTGATATGTGATACTGGTTTGTAAGTGAAAGTGATATGTGATACTGGTTTGTAAGTGAAAGTGATATGTGATACTGGTTTGTAAGTGAAAGTGATATGTGATACTGGTTTGTAAGTGAAAGTGATATGTGATACTGGTTAGTTTGTGAAAGTGATATGTGATACTGGTTTGTAAGTGAAAGTGATATGTGATACTGGTAAGTTTGTTAGTGAAAGTGATATGTGATATGAATATTGTATTGTTCCAGGTTGTTGGAATCATCTTTGCCTGCTGTCTGATGCGCTCCATCAAACAGGAGTATGAAGTAGTTTGAGTCACGTCCATCTCCAGACCTGCCTTCCTGAGAGATTCAAGTTCCAGTCTTATATCCTAAGCTATGGTTTTACGAGGCAGTAAAAGTTTATTGACATATCTTTGCAAATTGCTTACGTAGAATTGTGTTGCTGTAATTTTAGGGCTGAAGAAACAGGGCAAGAAGTATAATCAGATTCAATTTTGGTTGCTTTTTATTAGAAAACAAATGGTGTCCAAAGGTAGAACGTTGTTTGGATGCCAAAATTGATATCGGCCTTTCCTATCAAACATTTCAGAACAGTCATACCAGAAGATAATGTTTCATCCAAATGAAATTTTCAAAATTACATGTGCAAAGTGAAGCAGGATCTAGATTAGATAATAATGTTACTGAATAACCTGCAAAGTAATATTAGGTTACATGTCAGTGACTTTTTTGACATGAGGTTCAGAGGATTCAAATGTTTCTATAAGATTTTTTTGGCATACTGTAAATAAAGTACTAGTGCTTTTAATTGCTCAGGGAAAACCATAATTGCATTTTAGGATCTTAAATGGTAAAGGGACCAAATATTTTCCTGCCAAAGATCGTCAGATTTCAGCATCATAACTGATTCACATCTTCTCATGTTTTCCCAGAATTGTTGTTTGAAAGTGACATTGCACAGGTTATGTATAATGTGATACCATCACTAATAAAGAGTTCTCTTGATTTTTTATCAAGACAAGTAACAAAATAGTGTGTATTGGTCAAGCCTGTAGCCGGGATTTTGAACGGGGGGGGTTCTTCCCACTACT
>NW_017802980.1:275484-287510 GCF_001625305.1 Branchiostoma belcheri
TCTCAACATTTGGTGGTGGTGGCATTTTCTCCTGTGGAACAAGTAACATTAGAACTAGGAAATGAGCTGTCATATATGATTCTCAGTCCTGAAGTTCCTGATGTGTACGATGAGTGAATGAGAAAAGATTATAATTACAATATAGGGATGAAGATTGTGTATAATGTTGAATGCATTACCTGGTAGGTATTGTACAGTATTCATGATGGATTTCATGATTTTTTTTTTTTTTCAGAAAACTAGTCTGAATCAGTAAGATGCCGGTCTCAGAAAACAAGATGAAAGACTAGGCCACACCAATTTAATTTCTTGGTTAACGGATTTGCCCGCTTCATTTTTTTTCTGATTTGCAAATAAAAATAAAAATTCAGAATCAACTGCACAAGACGACACATTGCTCACCTTGTGTCTTCTCTGGGGTCTCTTGATCTCCGGGAGTCGGACACGTTTGTCTGTCGGATCTGTGTCATCCCGCTGCCACACGGTTTTACTGTCTGTTGAGAACGGTGCCTTCTTTCTACTCTCCTGCTGCCTCTGTGGACTCGGTACAAACTCCTCATGTACCATGTACTCTGGCAGGGCAAAGCTGTGGTGCCTGGCAAAGCAATATGAATGCAAAAATGTTCTTTTAAAGGGACCGAAAGCTAACTTCAATAATTTTCTTTTACTAATAATTAAGGTGAATCATTCCAGTAGAAGCATGTCATGCCTCCTTATAATCTTGCAAATTGAAATGCTCAACTGTGTTTCACAAATAATTTACCATTTTTGTTTAATGTTGAATGAGAGGTGGCAACAATTAACAGTGAAATGAAATAGCAAAGTTCTTTGATCACAACCATTTATTTTTCACTAGCCGACGTTTCGATGACCATCTGTCATCTTCATCAGGGCAATTCTGACTGGTTTACTGTGCACTGACGCTAGATGTTACTTGGTGCATAGTGCACTAAAGGTGTTACATGTTTCACAGTGTACTGTTACTAATGGGCCACTAAGCTAGTTTTCACTGTTAACATTACTGTTAATGTTTTCGGAAATGCATTGTTAACAGTAAAAACTAGCTTAAGTGCATTGTGAACCAAGTAACAGTGCACTGTGAACTATGTAACACCTTTAGACAAAGTGCACTATGCACCAAGTAACATCTAGCGTCAGTGCACAGTAGTAAGAATTGCCCTGATGAAGATTACAGATGGTCATCGAAACGTCGACTAGTGAAAAATAAATGGTTGTGATCAACGAACTTTGCTACTCATCCATGAGTGTTTGAAACACCTACAGAGGTTCGTCATCCTCCTGCGGTACGTCATGGTCGAACCAGTCCACTCTGGGATACGGGACGGGGTCCTTGGTATGATCCGGTGGACTCCTGTATCGGAGAAGGTCTGGAAAAAATAAGAAACAATCTTAAAAAAAGAAAGTTTTCGTGGTCATTTCTTGCATTTAGGTCAACTTTTCATGACTGATGCTGATTTTCAATTGCCACCCTTTTGTTGGGATGTTTAAGGAGAACTGTACAAAGGAGTTCCTTGGTAAATGGACCTATAACATTATTACATCATAGTTTGTTTACCTGTTCTATTAACATTCTAGAACGGTCAGTTAAACAATAAATTTAAAGACCATTTCAAAGTTTTCAAAGTCAGGTATGTTTGATTTTTGCTGTGTCTAGTTTTGTTGACACAGTATTACATGCCATAATGGGTGATTTAGTTGTTACAGTAGAGGAAAGTAGTACTGACAGTATTAAAAGCATTTTAAGGCTAACGCCACATAAACACACACAGCATTCATTGCGGTAAACAAACTGTGATGTAATAATGTTATAAGTCCATTAGCCACGCACCGTTAGAACTGCAGATCCTCGCCAGCCAGAAAGTATTTTGGCAACAATTCTTCATGTTATGTTATTTTCTTCTTCGCCACAAGACCATTTGCTAGCTCAGTGCATCTAAAGGCTTAAAATCAGAATGGAATGTGTGCCCACCCCCGGATGATAAAAAAGAATTGGCCTGAAACCAATGTTTTAATGGATCACTGGAAACTTGACATGTTTCCTGGGTAAGACGTGCCCCTCATCATGTGTTGGACAGTCAAACATCCACAACATGTGCCAGGGAGGGGCAGACCTACACATGTATCTAAGAAGGGTCACAATTACATTAACAATGACAATTAACATGGACCTACCAGAAAGACACATTGCTGTAGAACCCATGCTAAACCAAACACCAAAGGACTTCATGACAAAAATTGTGATGCCCCCTCTAACATAACAGTTACTTTTTTTTTGGTAGAAAGACGAGTAGAAAGACAAGCATCAGTACTGACCCTGTCTGCCGCCTTGTTTAGCCAATTTGATGTATTTAGTGTCGGTATCACGAATCCACTTCCTCTTGGATGCCGGATCCACGTCTAGCGGCACATCAGCCGGCAGTTGACTCAGCCCGGGGATCTGTGAAGCCGGCGGAACTGACACCTGTGTGGAGTCTTTCTTGCTTTTCAGTGGAGCGTGGTAAAACCAGTCTGAGGGACAAAACAAAGAAGCTGTCAGATGGCAAATTTATGACACAGCATGAATCTAAAACCTCTACTGCAAAAATGCAAACTCTTCTTAAAAGTTTGTTCTAGAAGTGCTAAAGTGTTAATTTTGATGTCAACAGTCAGATCATATAGGCCCGCTTTACACACACCATTTCTCGTTTTAATATAACATATCATAACACAGTCATAACGTTCGACTTCACCCATTTACACACACCAAGCTAGCGGACTCAGCACCCCATTGACCGACTTAAGTCTGGTTTGCACTTCGCCAAGTCGACTTAGAAATGGTGTGTGTAAAGCGGGTCATAAAGTCAACAACCACCATACAGAACAGTATGCAGTAACCAGGCAAGGGGGCAGGGGTTTTTCTAAACTTCTCAAGTAACAAGCTAATGTTAGCGCCCTCACATTTCAGATTGAAGCCTAAGTTGTTACTTTTACAACATTTAGACTTGCTCAAAATCCTCTTTTTCCAGTAAAAATATAAACACAAGACCACATAACAATTACTGTATTCTAGCATCACAAACTATGTTACTCTCATGAAAATTCCAAAATCTTACCACAAACATGAAAAAGAGGCAGTGTAGAAAAAAATCGTACAGCAGTTCTGGGCAGTTAAGGTATAAACCATAAACGTAATGGATTGATCAAGAAATGTGTTTAAAATGGTCAATTTTTTGCAAGAGAGTCTAGGATGATTTTTCCAATTGGTTGATAGAATGAAGTGACAATAACAAGAACCAAACATTAAATCCACGTGGCCTTAACAAGGCAATCTTCAAGTACATAACTTATGTATAACTTTTTGAAATCCGAAACTTTTTGATTTTTTCCTCCCATGATTTTTTTCATCTCTTGATTAAGTTGTGAACACTTTTACATCATGTGTTCACAATACATTTTTCCAATGCCAAGAATCCAGCCACATCTACACTGTCTAGTCTACTTAACCTTCTCCCTGCTGCCTAACCCTGTAACCGCATTCTCTTTTTAGCGAACGCCCACGAACGCCCAGGAATAAAACAGTAAATTTTGACTTATTTAGGTTCAGCTCGATGGATTCGCTTTAAACTTGGTCCGAAAACGCGGGAGCACACTCTGGACATGACCACACAAAAAAATTTAAGATTCGTGTGACGACTCCTTGGCGTTCGTGGGCGTTCGCTAAAAAGAGAAACCCCCTTGTAACCAATACAAATATGATGCTAAAAGGCTACTTAAAAGCAGGCTGAAGGTTGGACCAACCCTTACCTTCATCTCCTGGCCGTCTGCGTGTTAATGACATGTCTTTGCCTCTGGACTCGACGTTTTGTTTTTATCACCTTCAAATCAGCAGCAATCTGTGAAGTGGGAGAAAAACAGGGTTGACTTTTGTGGCCACACTGCAGGTCTGTGGATATCTGACTCGTCGTGGGAAAACTCAGGCCTTTATTCCCAGGAGCAACAAACAGCAACAAACAGCTGAACAAACTGCAACTACGTTTTAATCTCGCCTTGTAGACGGCCAACAGGTGATTTAAACGACACGCTCCTATCCTTGGTTGTTGTCGGTCGTAAGACCAACTAAGGCTGTTACCAAGTTGCGCTGATCAGACGAAATAATGAAGAAACTTCTACTGGAGTACCTGTTGATATAATTGTCTCTAAGTAAAACTGAACGTGAAATACAAAATCTAGTAAAATGTCCTGCTGAAAATTCTGCAACAAAACTGTTTCTCCGCCGCCAACCCTGATTCTTGGGTCAACCCTTACACTTTTCGTAGTCAGTCTATTTTCTAACCATAACCCTAACGATAGAAATTTAGCTAGTCATTTGTAGGAACCTAGCTGTATAGACTGATCGTACAGGTGACGGTGAAATGTCCTGATACCATCCAACTAAGCCTGGCGTCACGTACGCAACACGGACCTGATTTTCATCAGCTTTTTCTCTCCAGCAACAGTCTGTAACTCTACTGGAACTTCAGTTGTGGAAGAATATTTCAGTCAAAATCTTACCTACGTCTCCTGTAAGTTATGTCTGCACCGGACAAAGAGAAAAACACACCGAACTGATAAATCAGAAACAACCCTCCCGCAACAGGTGGGTAGTTACAACATCTCCATGGCGACGGTTTGTTATCAACCGTTTTGCGGCAAAGATAGTTTTACGACACAAGGCCTCCTGTCCGTCCTACGGCAGTACGAGTTTACGACACTTTCTCATCGCACAGATACCATGTTTGTTTGTTTGTTTGTTTGTTTATTTAAATCCAACAGTGCATAACAAGTGGCAACCAGGCAGCAACAAGGCTGGTAGCGGCTATCACTGACACATAAGTACATACCATGGATAGGATCCTGTCAATAATAGTGGAAATACCTGCACTAACAGAAAAAAATGCACTATTGACAGGACCATCCTGTCAATAACAGAAAAAAATGCACTAGAGACAAGACAATCCTGTCAATAGAATAATTTTCCTACTATAGACGGATGGTCCTGTCAATAGTGCAAATTTTCGTTCAATGCATTGTTAGCAATCAATCAGAAGTCAACATCTACCAACATAGACTTTAACAAGAAAAGTCGGAGTATTTGTCAATAATTGGTAACGTTAATGTTAAACCTTAACAGGTGATGGTTGAAAACTTGTGTGTGTTGGCGTATACGGCAGCGATGGCGACTCGGCAACACGGCACCACCGGTCGAAAAGTGTGAACCACCGCGGATCACCGCCACCGGTGCCCTCGCCCTTCGACGTGCTGCTCGGGCGGCACAGGTGCGTGCATGCAGGGGGCGATCTGCGGCGCCTGGTCTCTCTTGTCCCGGCGGTCACTACCCGCCCGCCACGGCGTTCTCGCTACGTGATCCCGCCAAACGCTGGCGGTGGGTTAATTGACTCGGAGCAAGTTTCGTATCTTAGGCCACAGCAAGTAAGTTTTATGGATAACATCTTCCACAGACTACAGACTGTGCAGGCAAGCTGGACCCTCTATGGCCGTCCAACTCCCCCTTTTTTACGGTAGCCGACTTCTACTATTTATTCGGCCTGCAAAGGAGTCTGGTGGAGACTACGCGCGTCGCCCGTACTCGCACGTACATGACGTACGGGTGGTGAATCCGCAGACCGCACGCAGAAAAAGTTTTACAAGCACTTAAAGTTCTACGGCGTTTCTGCGTGCTCTAAAAATCCGTAGGATTCCGTACGGAGGCGGTACTCACCACGCACGGATCCCCTACGTTTGCCCATGTTTTTGCACGTAGACAGCACGCAGAAGCACGTACGGCGGGTTGATTTCATTACTCTAGTATATGGATGACATCCTCTGGGAACCCCAAAACTGATGCGAGCGTGCGAATGAAAAAGTTTGACAAAAGAAAAAGTTTCCTTCAATCATCATGAAATCTACGTGGCCACTCATAAAGGTTGAACAAATTACTAAACAGACAGAGTGTATATAGCGAATAATACTCTCTTCATTTTCATTTCTTCGCATTATCTGAATTGATTTCGTCATTCTATAGCATTAGTATCGTTTTCCAATACTTCATGTTTTTTGCAATATATGACATATATTCGCTCATTTTGTACGATTTACAGCATGGTCCAAACGTCTTTTTTTGGGGGGGGGGACGAAAATTCATGCGCGCGTGGATGTCATCCATATAATCAATTGAACATGGCCTTATGTAACTTTGTATAACGTAATATCTATCAGTATCATCATCTCTCGAAATGGAAGGATGTCTATTACATTTCACAACGTCCTCCAAGTTTTTCGTCTTCTCCACTGTATTCATCGCCAAAGTGCACGCGTATTAATAGGAAATGGCTATTGACAGGATCATCCATTTTTGCATTTTGACGGGGAAAATGCTGTCAGTAATCTTGTCAATAACTGGAAAATTTGCACTGTTGACAAGATGATCCTGTCAGTAGTACAAAAACTTTGTTACTGACAGGATCTAGCATGATAATAATGCAAAATTTTCTGTTAGTAAAGTGCGAATTATTGACAATTTTCTCTTGTCAAAAGTGCACAAAAATTCTGTTATTGATAGGATAACCCAAGTTCTAGACCAGCATGAAAAATTAAAAAAAAAGAAACTTGATTTCGGTCGTTCCTATCTGACATCCATTGTTACTTTGTCAATTTTACCAAGGACGTCCTTGATTATACTGTGTTAAATATCACTGGAAAGAATAGTGATTTCAATAATGCCCCATTTGTTCTGATTATTATGCATTCATGGACTCGCCGTTTGGACAGAGTGATTTTGTTACAATCTTCTACATTCAGGAATACGGAAACTCTCACCGTGAGCGTAACAAATGCACCTGCGTCAAAACATCATTTGGTTTCAAAAACGCCACCTTTCGTAACCAAAAAGGCTGTAATTTCATTTCATTTTACGAAACCTTATATATAATCTTAAAAATTGTATAAAACGCAATGTGAGGGTGTCAAAAGACAGAATCTTCGGCCCGACGAGCCTTTATGACATGCGAGCCGGGTATTATAAGTTAACGTAGACGAACCCATTGACATGGGAGGGGGGGGGCAAAATAAATAAAACTGCTGTTACAAGACGTCGACAAATCTGATTATTGCTACTTTCCCTTTAATATGTAACCTTACATTGCCCCCTAAAAAAACAGAAAATGCTGCATGGCACACTTTCGCCTTTTTAGAAAGTGAAACTCTCCTTCAGTCCTTGGTTCAATAGTGTTTCTTACGCACCATTTCGGCGCTTCCGCCTTTCCCACGATCAGACTCCTGCAGACTGCCTGAGCTCCGGCGCGCGAGGCAGCTTTATATAGCGTACTAAAAATAGCAACACAAGTTATCACCATATTAGGAAAATCTTTACGTCACTAATCACCAATCAGATGATCCGTCTTATTCACCGGTTAGGGCTAGCCTTGCGAGGTTCCGAATCGATTTCAGAACAACTTCACTGATTGGCTGCAGTGGGTTGGCGGCAATTTGATTACGGTTGCGCGGCTTCCCATTGGCCAAGGAATGTACACAAACATGCAGATGTCATTTCTTCAGAATTCTGGTGGGAACCCATACTCTCCTTGTAACCGACTGTCAAAATACAGAAATTTTGGATGAATTATCTCGCCACAGGAATCTTTGCTTTCGTGCTCATCGAATCCGCCCAAATACAAGTCGGACTAAGTGTAAGAAGTGTTTCTCCGCCGCTAACATGGATCTGCTACCAAGTGGAGAGATCTTCAGCGAGTTGCAAATGATTCACGATACGGGCTATTTCTCCTGCCAACCCTCCTTGGAAGACACTTGGCAACAGGTACGGGCAAAGTCATGTATATGTTGGCTCTCATTAGCGTGTTTTGTTGTTTAGAAACATAATTTATTGCTAACGTTGCTGTATAGTTTAATTTTTGTATGATACGGCTGCACTCTACTCAAACCAGAACTGTTGCCAACATGTGGGGCATGAATGTAAGCTCAAACATGTAAAGTACGGCAAGTATTGCCGCTAGAACTAGATCTTTTTACCTACAGACTAGCAATGCAATGATAGTGTGCACGTTAAAAAGGATACATTTTAAAATGTTGCACAGAATGACATGATCGTTGTTAGTTAACATGTACACTAACCGTTACTGACTTACCTAGTGTAAATAAAATGTAGTGTTACATCGGTGTTACTGGTCAGGATATAACGTAATGCTTTAGGTCCACTTCCTTCAAACGAATATTTGTAACTTTTAAACATTTTCTGACACAGTCCGACATATTTTGGTTGTTGTTACTCGAACTTATCGCTGGCCGAAGGAATCTAGTCTAATCTACTCTGTTACAAGATATCAACTTAATATTTTGTCATGTCATCAGCTGGACATTTCTGATTATCCATCTTGTGTGAGATATCAAGTTGGAAAGATCTCTGTTAATAGTAGAAACGAAAAAAAAACACCAATTCAAATCCAAATTCCTAGCCCCAGATACTGTGAAAACTGATAGTTATAACTACAATTTGTCGGCAAATGCAGTATAGAACATAAAAGTCCATGGCAGCTGCACTGTAGATCACATGACATGTAACGTGCTCTACATAATTTGGTTAGTATCACTTCTTGCTGTCCTGGTTCATTCCTGTATCTTCTGTGTCCATAGCAAGAGCCAGTATGTCTCCTTTCCACCCAACTGCTGAGCTCACAACTGGTGATTAATGTTAGTAAACAACCTGCCATGTGTAATGTACGATAAATACAGCAGAATTGGATAGCATCACAATATTATATCAGAAATGAAAGTCTGACTATAGTATAAGTTGAGGGGATTCATTCGCACACTCACTGAGTCAGTAATCCCTCAGTGACACAACTGGAGCTGCATAGTTCCCATTCAGAACTTTTATTCAGCGTGTCACACTGTACAAGAATATTTTACTCCGGTCAGAATAGCACAGTCCTCAGGTCAAGAAAATTTTTACCTGTCCTAATAGTGTCTGAGGACAAAACCTTCACAGGTGTCTTACCAAGTTTATTTTTTATGAATATTAACACCCTCATTTACCTGGGAATTTCGAAGGAAGTCTCAGAATTCTTTAAATATACAGTACCTTTGGAATGTTTTTCTCAAACTTCAGTTTTTGCCTGGGGGAAAATACCTGTCATACCTGTGCATGGATTTACAAAGCACTGCTGCTGAATCTCACACATACTTCTGTCATTCCCACCATCTGTTCTTTAAAAACCCTGAAGTTTCTAAAGATAAAAACTTGTAGCTCCCCAGGCATGGCAGATTTAAAAACTTGTTCACTGCCACATGGCAGATGGATTTCTGGTACATTCCAGAGTTCAAAAACTTCAATGTTATGATGCAGTACAGCACAGTATAGTATAGTACAGTACAGTACAGTACAGTACAATATATTACAGCACAGCATAGCATAGTACAGTACAGTACAGCACAGAACAGCACAGTATAGCACAGCACAGTACAGTACAGCATAGTACAGTACAGCACAGTAGAATCTTGTACATGCGGGCAGGACCTGTGGAATTCCAATTTGGGCCGCATTTCATTAGAGATAGATTTTCAAACATGAATTAATCCTTTTTCGGATGCTTGATGCCTGCACCCTTCCAACAGTGATTCACTGACAAGCCGACAGCTGATACAACATGACAAACAAGTTTACTTCTGTATAGAATGACTGTACATTTGTCCATAGTGACATGTACCAGTCATTGCATGGATAAAAGAAGCCTTTCTCTGCCCGCTGCCCTACATGTTATTTCCTGTTTGCTTCCTGTGAGTCACTCAATATCTTTAGAACAAACACTGAGTGTAGAGAACACTAGTAAAGGCTGTATTGTACTATGGTTTGGAAACTTGGTCCATTTTTCTTTCAAGAAATAGGTGAATGTTACATGTATTGTCAATGAGCAAGAAGGGATGCTATTTCTACATGTATCATGAGCAAAAATCAGTTCCTGACTTTATCGTGTGTGTCTGTTGCATCTGGTTGATAGCACACCAGAAATAGGGAAATTTGTTTTGTGTCCACATTGCTCATGTTTCAAGTAAAATACATGATAAAGTAGACACAAGTATTGGTCATTTGTCCTATCTAATCTACTGGTATATTATAATTACACAGAAAAAGAACTCAATTGTCACTGTTACAGTCATGAAAATCTGTATGCCAACATATTCTTGTAAATATCATCCTCCGTGTATGCCACCGTTGTGCTAAGGTTAACAGACTGCTACATGTATCCTGGGCAGTAGCAGGGCATATCTTGTTTCAAGGTAGAACGCTAAATAGTTAGCATTCCTGTGAACTCAAGCATAGATAAACATCTTCTCTAATAATAGGCAGGTAGCCTGCAGGAGATGCCATAGCCATGAATAACTGGTGTTACTGATCAAGTCATGCCTATTATCACTTGCTGCACAGAAGTTTTTTTTTTCAACGTGGTTTTAACAAGGATTTTGTTTTGTTTCTGTAGACTTGCATGGAGATGGAACGTTACCTCCGCTCAGAATCCAGCCTGAAGTCGGTGGAGACATTTCTAGACGACAGTGACAACCCGTGGAATAAATTCCTACTGACGTCCAAGGAGGAAGGACTGGGTCTGTCCACTGCTGAGAACAAGGATGGCCACATGGATGATACCATGAGTCTTAGTTCAGCGTCTAGTGCATCCTGGGATAGCTCAGGAGAACTCTCGCCAACAGGCAGCATCACCTCTGACCCCTTTAAACTGGAGGTCAAAGGTCAGGGAAAGGCGTCCTGCGCTACGCTAACACCGCCCTCATCACCAGAACTTGAAAAGCGATTGTCATCGCCAGGAACTGTCTCGGTTAAACTTACAACGTCACGAGGAAGAAGTATTAGTCAGTCTCGGATTTATGCCAAAAAAATTGAACCGCCCCCAGCTGACAGTAAGAGGAGAGTTCACAAATGCCACTTCACGGGTTGCAGGAAAGTCTACACAAAAAGTTCCCATCTCAAGGCACACCAGAGAACACACACAGGTCAGTTTTTGTCTTGGTCTACTGCAAACATCATGGACTTTCCAGTCCTGACACAGCTTACTATCTGGTCAATTCTGTCCTATCTACTTACTCATGTCTTTATGTATTATACAGAGGTACTTCACATTTTCATCACTTCACCTCCCTACTGTTGCCTTGTCTTGAAACAAAATTGCAGATTACAGCATAAATTAACATGCCCGTTTATGGTAAAATTTTAAAGTGAGAGCCATTTTGGGTGGTCCTTGTTTTATCATTTTATTCCAACAGATTGAAGGCTAAAGAAAATTCATGGAAAATATAAACCAGTCTCGTATGTTGACTTCACTCGGAGTAGGATTATTTTTTAGAACTTAGAATTGTTGTGCTCCAGATTTAGCCTGTTAGCATGTACATGTTTGTATCATCAAACAGTCTCATTCTTTTGTGTTGGGTGAAAGTAAAACAAGAAAAGTGTCTTATAGACTTATACCAATCCAGATAAACTGTCACACAAACAAGACATTTTAGTTTTTGCCTTCTGCAGTTCACACAAGAAGTCAAATCATTGAAAAATGTGGTTCTGTCTGTTTGCAGGTGAGAAGCCCTACAAGTGCTCCTGGGAAGGATGTGAGTGGCGATTCGCACGCAGCGATGAGCTGACGCGTCACTACCGCAAACACACGGGGGCCAAACCGTTCAAATGTAACCACTGTGACAGGTGCTTCTCACGCTCAGACCACCTGGCGCTCCACATGAAACGACACCTGTGATCCCAGCTGCCACAGCACCTGTAACGTTCCAGCTAAGACTGGTAGATTTCTTAGCTGCATTTGTACACCTTGCATGATGCTGACATCCTAGGAATGTATTTATATTATAGGAAGGAGTACTGTGTACACAAGAAAGATGAGAGCATTGTAAATGAAAAGAAGAAAATTGCAGTGTGTTTTATTTAAAGAACCCTTGACACCTAATTATGTTTTGAA
>NW_017802980.1:287530-289697 GCF_001625305.1 Branchiostoma belcheri
ATGGCGGTAATACGTTGACATGTTTGATAATTCATAGTTGGAAATCTTATGGAATTGTTTGTGTCAAGAAGGTTGAAATCTTATAATTGTTGTGTTAAGGTTGTTTTTCNTAACCCCCCCCCCCCTCGCTATGTTCCTGTTTAATGATTGTTTCTTGTTTATTTTTTGTTTAAGGTTGTGTTCCTGCAGTTGTGTTACCGTTTTCTGCAGCTGGTTCAAACAACTTATGCAATGTTATAGGTAAGGTGATTAATAATATTACAGTTTGTTTTTCTATAGAGCTACCTTTTGTTCATGGATTGTGAATAAAGGGTTAATGCACTGCCCCGAGTTGTATATGGTGTCATAACTGCATGAGCAGCTGCCATAACCACCGAATAAACCACCGTGTGAGCGAAGCGAACGAGGTGGTTTATGAGGTGGTTATGGCAGCTGCCCATGCAGTTATGATACCATATACAACGAGGAAAAGGCAGTGCATTAAAATTATTATCATATAGCCTATCCAAACTGTCAATCAACACAATTCCTGTTTGAAATACAACAGCTTTAATATATATACATACATAAAAATACATTCGAATATATTATACGCTTTAAAACAAATATCGATAATTTCATTTAATGCAAATTGTAGTTTAAATGAAGCTAAACAAAAAAGTTTATTGGACAGAAAAATGCTACAAAGGTTTACAGAAAGAGTCGCATGCCCCTATACCCTATAACATAATGGTATCAGCCATAACACGACATGTGCTGTTATTCCGCCATAACACCACATGTGCTGTTATCGGGAAATAACAGCACGGGTATCCGGGCCTCTGATTGGTCCACGCCGTCGGGCTATATGATAATATATTATAAACTGCTGAGAAATGGAGAGAAAAACCCTCAGTTCTGCTTTTTACTGTTTATTTTTTCATGTCGAGCATTGATGCCAAATGTTCCCATTGGCAGCTACTGTGTGTTCAGTTATTGTCATACATTGTACAATGTGCACTAAAAGATAAAATTAATATTAATTGTACTCTACTGTTTATGGAGAAGCCTAAATGTTGTAGTAAGAAATTCAAGTATGTACAGCATTAAGAGAGGTTCTATGTACAATAGTTATTGTGAAATAATGAGGAAATATGTAAATTATGATGGCCTTAATCTGCATTAGCTGAGCCCCCACACCCATGTGATGCTGTGGAAGCATGTTATACTACTTGTACATGTAGCATGGTTAGTAGGTATACCAAGTTTGTCGGGACTGCAAACAGATCTCCAATGTTGGTACCAGCTGCAGTACGCATACTTTTGTCTTTTGAATACAATAAACATGCAACACATGGCACAGTCTTTGTCAGGAGGTGTTCTTTGTAAAGGCAGTCTGCCTATATCTATATACCACCAGTAGTTGGATTTACAAATACCAGATATCGTGGATATTAAGCTCAGTATGCCCTTGAAAGACACCCAGCTTGCAAATCCTATGGCAGCATTCTTCCTTAGGCCACACCAATTCAATTTGTTGATTCTCGGATTTTTTTCAGGAAAAATATGAAGCGACGGCGAAAAAATAAAAACAGGTCTAGGTAAACTATTATAGCCCCAAATGCAATGATAGGAGCCATGAAGTCAACACAAAAGGCTGGGTTAATATTTAAACAATGAATTTTGAACTTTTAATCAAACCAATACATTGATAGATGGAAAAACTAACAACTAGGAAGGAAAGGACTTTCCCTAACAGTTGGGGGCAAAATATAAGCATTTTTGAGCTGATTCAGAACCACAATCTTTCTTTTTTTGGAAAATCAGAAAAAAATGAAGAGGTGAATCCGAGAACCAACAAATTAAATTGGTGTGGCCTTATCTAATTACTTAACATCAGATCGTGATACGAAATGGCCAAATCAGATCAGTGGTAGTTGATCGGAAACCAACAAATGTGCTTATGAACATATTTCTCTGTCTGCAATGACCAGTACTACAGGCACAAAAGACCTCAAGCCAACATTAATAGATTTTTTCCTGATATTTTGTTCTTCCTCTTGCTCCAAACTTTCTGAGCAGAAATTTAATTCAAGTGGCCTGACCCCATGGACGAACAAGAACCTTTAGAGTAGATTTCTGCCTCAGGTGTATTGAAGGTTCACTTTCTACTAGTACAATGTAGTAC
>NW_017802980.1:289717-304152 GCF_001625305.1 Branchiostoma belcheri
TGTGACAGGTGCTTCTCACGCTCAGACCACCTGGCGCTCCACATGAAACGACACCTGTGATCCCAGCTGCCACAGCACCTGTAACGTTCCAGCTAAGACTGGTAGATTTCTTAGCTGCATTTGTACACCTTGCATGATGCTGACATCCTAGGAATGTATTTATATTATAGGAAGGAGTACTGTGTACACAAGAAAGATGAGAGCATTGTAAATGAAAAGAAGAAAATTGCAGTGTGTTTTATTTAAAGAACCCTTGACACCTAATTATGTTTTGAAGAAAAGCATGATGAGTCCCCCAATCCCATGCTCATGGGAGAACCTGTAGCACATGTTAGTGAAGTTAGTCGGACTGAGCCTTGGTAAGGACGCTGGAGTTAGATACAGACAACTGAAATAACAATCATGTCATCTATTGATGAAACATACTGTATTATCCATGTAACCTATACTGCTATAGGTAGACTAAATTTATGAAATATTTTCTTGGAACCTGTCAGTAATTTTTATCCGATTAAATAACAACTGTGCATATCAAGTCAGTTGAAGTGTACCAAACAGATGTCATATTGACAATGGTGCTGTACCATTGCCTAAAGCCTGGCCAATGGAATTTCCAAGCTAAGTACTAGTAGTAGTGTGTGAGCTGCAAGTGTCTCCATCTAAGATTGGTGCCAAGATATGTACACAAGCGATAGATGTTGGCTTCAATTCTGCAAAGCAAGTTGGATTGGTATTGAAGGGTGTTGTTAGCTCTAAGGACCAAAGGCCCATCTGAGGTGACATTTGCAGTACCTCAAAATTTTTGAATAGAATAAAATTTTGACAAAAATGTAGCACTAGCAGCTATGAAGCACTAAAATTAAAAAAGTAACTGAAAGTGGCAGCTTTGATTTTAACACTTAAAAAAAACATGTACGTATTTATATTATATTACTTATCTAAAATTTGAAGTACAAAATCTTCACTATTGCGTATGTATGTAAGTCTTGAATTTATATTTTTGTATTGTTTTCTATGTTATGTGTACTACACGTTTTTACTGTAGCTGTTTGCAGCTAACATTTTTGAATGTCACTACATGAATGTATAGAAATTTTAACAGTGAAGCAGCATTGAGCCATGAAGTATAAACCTCAAAAACAACAGTAGCAGTATGTTATGTACCTATTTGTCAAGAGTGGCGAAATTCTACATGTTCAAACTTGTACACCACTGGGACATACACATGACTTTAACATTGTCTAACTATGATATGAAGTTTTTGCACCTTTTGTCAAATTGGGGGTTTGCCCAAGTCTCACTGCCATCATGTTTCAACCATTGGATTTGGTTTTGATACTTTTCTGAACCAAGGTAACAGATTTTAAGATGTTGTGTTGTATCCTCCCTGAACCTGCTTTGTTAGCATTTGAGTGAACACAAGAGACTTAAATTTGTTAGTACTATTTGACTCTGGAGATGATTACTGTTTATGTAGTACCACATCATAAGTATTGAACTAATGATAATTGGATATGGCCACGTTATGTAAATGTTCCACCTTTTGTTTCATGGATTGTGAATATATTATGAACTGCTGAGAAATGGAGAGAAAAACCTTCAGTTCTGCTTTTTACTGTTTATTTTTTCATGTTGAGCATTGATGCCAAATGTTCCCATTGGCAGCTACTGTGTGTTCAGTTATTGTCATACATTGTACAATGTGCACTAAAAGATAAAATTAATATTAATTGTACTCTACTGTTTATGGAGAAGCCTAAATGTTGTAGTAAGAAATTCAAGTATGTACAGCATTAAGAGAGGTTCTATGTACAATAGTTATTGTGAAATAATGAGGAAATATGTAAATTATGATGGCCTTAATCTGTCCTGCATTAGCTGAGCCCCCACACCAATGTGATGCTGTGGAAGCATGTTATACTACTTGTACATGTAGCATGGTTATTAGGTATACCGGACTGCAAACAGATCTCCAATGTTGGTTCCAGCTGCAGTACGCATACTTTTGTCTTTTGAATACAACAATAAACATGCAACACATGGCACAGACTTTGTCAGGAGGTGTTCTTTGTAAAGGCAGTCTGCCTATACATGTACCACCAGTAGTTAGATTTACCAATACCAGATAAGCTCAATATGCCCTTGGAAGATAACCAGCTTGCAAATCCTACGGTAGTATTCTTCCTTAGGCCACACCAATTCAATTTGTTGGTTCTCGGATTTTTTCAAGAAAAATATGAAGCGACGGCGAAAAAATAAAAACAGGTCTAGGTAAACTATTATAGCCCCAAATGCAATGATAGGAGCCATGAAGTCAACACAAAAGGCTGGGTTAATATTTAAACAATGAATTTTGAACTTTTAATCAAACCAATACATTGATAGATGGAAAAACTAACAACTAGGAAGGAAAGGACTTTCCCTAACAGTTGGGGGCAAAATATAAGCATTTTTGAGCTGATTCAGAACCACAATCTTTCTTTTTTTGGAAAATCAGAAAAAAATGAAGAGGTGAATCCGAGAACCAACAAATTAAATTGGTGTGGCCTTATCTAATTACTTAACATCAGATCGTGATACGAAATGGCCAAATCAGATCAGTGGTAGTTGATCGGAAACCAACAAATGTGCTTATGAACATATTTCTCTGTCTGCAATGACCAGTACTACAGGCACAAAAGACCTCAAGCCAACATTAATAGATTTTTTCCTGATATTTTGTTCTTCCTCTTGCTCCAAACTTTCTGAGCAGAAATTTAATTCAAGTGGCCTGACCCCATGGACGAACAAGAACCTTTAGAGTAGATTTCTGCCTCAGGTGTATTGAAGGTTCACTTTCTACTAGTACAATGTAGTACGAAATCGGTTAATGACTGCATCAGTGTCAATTAGCAAAAAAAAGTTGACAAAACTGGAGATTTCTCTGCTGTTAGATGAATTTCAATGTAGGACATTATATTGATTTGACACAAATGAAAACCACTGACCTACATGCATCTATCCAGCAAGTAGAGAACAATGTACAGCTTCTGCTCAGTTAAGTAATGAAATGGTCATGCAGTTTTCTGGACTACAGAGAGGTCAAATAGATTAAAAATTATCGCATTTTTTTCTATTTTCTGAGATCTAACAGCAAAAATCCATCCTTTGAAGTTGCCAAAAGTGCCAATGAGAGAGTGGTGCTGATGGTCTAGTTAGAACCCTTCCCTGTACAGTTTGTTCATTCATAATTCTGCAAATTTCCTGCTGGTATTTGCATTCAGAAAATAAAATAAAAATTCACCTTGTATGATACATTAACTTGTATCTGGTCATCTGGTCTGAGCAACAAGACCAGTCAATGTTTAGGCCACACCAATTTAATTTGTTGTTTCTGGGATTTTTTCAGGAAAAAATATGAAGCAACAGGGCGAAATAAAAAAAAAACAGGCCAAGGCACCTCATGATAGCTGGAAATGTTACAATATGAACCATGAAGTGAACATACCAGGCTGGTTTATAATAGAAACAGTAGACTTTGAACTTTTAATGAAACAAAATTGCATTGTCACATTGAAAAACTTTAACAACTAGGAAGAAAGTTGGGGCCAAAATATGTATTTTATTGAGCATTTTGCAGTTGATTTAGAACATATTTTTTTTTTTGCAATCAGAAAAAAATGGACAGGGCGATCCGAGAAGCAACAAATTAAATTGGTGTGGCCTTACCAACAGAAAAAAGTATAAATACATAATGATTTTGAGCACAGATTCAGGCACTGAATGTAGTCTTCCCACAAGTACAGCTTGTTGCTAGTTTTTAATTACTGCCACAGTTACAATACATGCAGAAGTCACATGTCCCAGTATTACAGTAGTATCAAATCCTTCATGGCCAAATGAACAATATTTACACCTTTGCCATTCATACACTTCATAGTAACAGTACATATTATACACAACCAGATATATGTAAGTCCCAATTCTTATATCATCAAACATTCATTTTCATAGTGGCTCGTGTGCACTTTCCTTGATATTTCCTTAAGTTTAGGTGAAAATAAGTGACTAGCTTCAGTCAGGGATAGTAAAATTTAAAGCAGTCCAGTGTAAGAGGAGACCCACACATTGAGCCATCACTTTAATGGCATCTTTCAGTCTGGTTTTTCACAGCTTGGGCATAAGGCCACACCAATTTAATTTCTTGGTTACTAGTAACAGATTTTTCTAGAAAAATAATGGAGCGGGTGGGCGAAAAAAAAATTAGGGCCTGGGATCCTATTATGGCCCAAAATTGTACGATAGCAGCCTTGAAGTCAACACAACAGGCTGGTTCAAAATTTAAACAATGAATTTTGAACTTTTAATGATACCACTGCATTGAAAGATTGTTCAGGGCAATATATGAGCATTTTGCAGTTGATTCCAAATTTTTATTTTTATTTGCAAATCAGAAAAAAATGAAGCGGGCGAATCCGTTAACCAAGAAATTAAATTGGTGTGGCCTAAGGACAAGGTACAAATCTGGAGTTACAGCTGAAGGCTATGTAATATAAAAAGCAAAGTTTGGATATGTGCAGGGAATAACAGGCACCCTGAGGGGGAATTTCCTTTAGTTATTGGGTCTGGATTTTTGGATCTAGTGACCTTGCTGTATTTTATGTGACTCATGTGACAAGTAGTATTTTGAAAAGTTCTATAGATGAGTGCCTTTCAAAAGTTCTAGACAGCCCAGAGGTCACACCAAACACACATTCCTGCATCAATAAGTCCAAAAATATACAAACAGGCTGCCTGGCAACACTCACACATGTACAGCAGATAGACTGATGTTAGCATGAAATTACATCGTGAAAATTAATTTATTGTTCTCCAACTCAAAAGAATTTGACTCACCAGAATTGTTTACCAAATCTCACAGTCTTTGTCAAGATATTTGACCTAAGGCCACACCAATTTAATTTGTTGGTTCTCGGATTCGCCTCTTCATTTTTTTTCTGATTTGTAAAAAAAAAAAAAAAATTCTGGTTCTGAATCAACTAAAAAATGCTCATATTTTGCCTCCAACAGTTGAGGAAAGTCCTTTTCCTTCTAGTTCTTACAGTTCCTCCCTCTATCAATGCAGTGGTTTGATTAAAAGTTCAAAATTCATTGTTTAAATTTTAACCCAGCCTTTTGTGTTGACTTCATGGCTCCTATTGTAGCATTTCGGGCTATAATAGGATGCCTAGACCTGTTTTTTTTTTCGCCCTGTCGCTTCATATTTTTTCTTAACAAATCCGAGAACCAACAAATTAAATTGGTGTGGCCTACGTGTTGTAGACACGTGATTTTTCATGTGATCCGACGTCAACACTGGGTCAAAGTTGGTCGGTATTTGGTTGAGACAAGGATGTTCTGAGGTCTCACCACACATCCACATGTTGGAGATTGAGAGATTCCGTCGAAGATCCCAGTGAGTCAAATCCTTTTGAGTTGGAGAACAGTTAAATTTTCACTCCATACTGATGTTGTTGAGGGATCATATTGTGGGGCAGTTTTAGAACAACTGCCAATGTTCTTATACCTGAGTTGTTTGGACTACCGGTAACCAGACCCCTCCCCTAATAGAACAGCCATTGCATGCCATTGCCCACTGTCTTCACATTAGTATGGATTACATCCAACTTGGATGGGACTTTCAGAAGTTCCTATTCAATATGTGCTTGAGACTGTTCTATCAGACTAAAGGTGTGTCCTGTAGTGATGTTGTTATGAACAATCTTCCATTTCCTCCTGATTTCCAGCTCCATCTTCTATCCCTATCAGACTTTCCCTCTGCTCCAAATCCTCCGGAGTCCTGCAGAAAAGATACAAGTTAAGAATGGACAGACAGACATGTATTTATGACCTGCTCTTGTCCACTCACACTCATTCATTACCTGCTTTAACGTCTGTTGCACCGTGTGAACTTGCACATTGATGCTGATACTTGAGGCTTGATACTAAAAGTGTTATTTATTGAACATGCCCATAGAAAAAAGTCGGAAACATGCACTGTATGATCCTTTGTTGTAATACTATGTACCTTGCATGAGCTCTTCTTCTACAGTGACAGAAACAATGTATAACTTTCTTGACGGCCACCATGACAGGGTCCCAGTCATCCCAGTGAGACAGGAACGTCACGGCGAAAAAGGAGATGAAGACAGGAGGGATTCCCATGAAGAACATCCAATTAAAAGACACCTGAAAAACAGTGTTTGACATGTTGACAGGATGCTACACATCACCAGGATGCCACACATCACCAGGATGCCACACATCACCAGGATGCCACACATCACCAGGATGCCACACGTCACCAGGATGCCACACGTCACCAGGATGCCACACATCACCAGGATGCCACACATCACCAGGATGTTACACATCACCAGGATGTCACACATCACCAGGATGCCACACATCACTAGGATGCCACACATACATCACCAGCCTCACCAGTCTGACTTGCAAGAGGACTGAGGGTGACACTTGTAACCTATGTCTATGTCATAATGCACATACCTATGTCATAATACACACATCTGTGTCATAATGCACACATAATGTGCATGGTATATCCGTAAGTAAAGAGCTAAATGACCTTCACAACTTTTCCTTACTCACAAAGAAGAAAGAGGAGGATTTCTTTCAGACTGAGCTGAGATGACTGTAAGAAACACTGCTCTTGACTGACTGACTACCTGGGGAAGATGTGTTCTCCACCAGACTAACACCGCAGCTTCAAAAACAGAAATTCAGAATCAACTGCAAAATGCTCAAAATGCTCATATTTTGCCCTGAACAGTTCAAAACAGTCCTATCATCCTAGTTGTTACAGTTATTCCATCTTTCATTGCAATGGTATCATTAAAATTTATTGTTTAAATTTTGAACCAGCCTGGTGTGTTGACTTCATGGCTCCTATGGTACCATTTTGGGCCATAATAGGATGCCTAGGCCTGTTTTTATTTTTTTTTCACCCGCCCGCTCCATTATTTTTCTAGAAAAATCTGTTAACCAAGAAATTAAATTGGTGTGGCCTTAGGAAGACGTAAAATGTACGTTCAGAGTAAGATATTAAGTAAGTCAAAGTCCTTCCACTCTCCTCTCATCAGCACTACCAAAACAGTGGCAGGTACCACAGACTTTGGTTGACCACATAACAGTTATATGTATCAGTCTCACCTTTTTGAGGAATATGTCCACAATGACTGTAAGAGGAATGGTGAGGCTGAGAGACAGGGTTGCTATCAGTGATGATGTAAGGAAACAGCCCCTGAAACAAACAGCAGATTTGAAATGCCTTTATTTCTAACATACAATGTTGAAATAAAAACAAAACTCAAAACTAGAAATGTAAGAATAATGTTTACCTTCTCACAGTCTAGTCTGACAAAACTGCTGCTCTGTTTAGTCTTACTCAAACACATTCATATACTAGTATATAGTGACCAGCCCCTCCAGCTGGCTTGCTACATAATGCTACAGCACCAGTTTCCATGGTGACAGACATTTGGTCCAGGTCATTGACCTTATGTAAGACGAAACAAAGCAAAACAATATGTGTAAAGTGTGTAAACATAAAAAGTTGAAAACCTTAGTTTCAGTTACTGGATGTTAGTATATTAATTGCTTGTTTATTACCCTTTATAATGATAAACAATTTAGTATGATCCTTATGTGTGTTAGTCGCAAAAAAAGTGCAGAAATTTCCAAGCCCATTTGTAATGGTGAACATGGCCAGCCCCTCTAGACCTGTTCCGCAACAAAATGTTCTGCTACAAAATGTAAATGAATACACTGCTACAGGTCATTGACTTTATTTGTTTGGACAAGTAGAAGAGGAAGAAGAAACAGAGCAAAAGCAATGTTTTCCTTCTGCAAAGGCTTACAAAAAGTGCAATAATAACAACTGGGGTATTATTTTGAAGGGCATATGTACGTTGCTAATCATAGAAAATAATGGTCAGATGATGAAGGGAAATTTTAGCACTTTTTTTCTGACCTTCTCAAGCTTTTAATATTGTAGCCTGTTGATGTCAGTACCCCTGATGTTCATTAAAAGTAGAGTTACTGTATCAGAATTTTGCATGCTTGCCGATGAAAGTGTAACAAATAGGAGCTTGTTAGTAAACTCTTGCTCTGGACACCAACACATGGACATGCCAGCGTCGGCCGTTCCCAAAAAGAATCAGGAGGTATCCGTAGGAGGTCACTTGGTGCAGAAAAACTGCACGTTAACTACCCGACAGTGCCCATTTTTGGGACAGGAGCATTGGAGAGCAACACTGCTGAGAATTGGAGAAGTTCTAACATGTTACATGAGTTCTCCTCACTACATCACAACACAGTACTACTTACCACAACCACAGGAATTCTGACAGAACTGTCCCAATCAGCCCGTTTAAAGCTAAGTACATCCACTGTTGTGGAGTTGGCCACACAAATGACTCCAGCTTCAAATGGTGAAGCACCAAGAGGCCAGGCCACAGCAACACCATGTTGAACATGCCCACAAATCCTGAACAACAGGATAGAAGACTTTCTGTTAGTATCGGGGGCACAGAGTAGCAATACCACATTGGTTTTTATTGTCCAAACAGTACCCGTGCAGTCGCAGCCTTTATACAGCTGAATTGATGCAGGGTATTACATAATAAACAATACAAATCACAACAATCAAATAATAATACACATGATACACATATTTGTCGCAAGGGTCTGTGCGGCTGCCATTCGGTGCCACAAGGTGACCTCAATACGACTTTCCCCAACCAATGTTAGGTACCCATTCACACCTGGGTGGAGTGAGGAAAGTCGTGTAAAGTGCCTTTCCCAAGGGCACAACGTCAGGGCGCATGTCCAGACATGTCCCGGGTACGACCCGGAATCGAACCCAGGTCTCCCCGCTTCATAGTCGAATGCTCTAACCACTACACCACCCGACGCCACTGTCATCAACCAGTTAAATGGATTTTCATGCACCTAGATGCAAATTATACATCCGTTTTCATTATCAATATGGACATCTATAGTGTTTTCTCAGACCCAGTCAGATTTGAACTTCAACATATACATTCACAACACTGTGTTGGGAATGTATATGTCGAAGTTCAAATCTGACTGGGTCTAATCAATGCGACATGTACATTTGTAAGTACATGTACAAACATGATATGCATGCTAAATCTTCACCTAAGTTTTGGCCTCCCATTTCTCAGAGGTGTTACAACTCTGCACAGATTTGTTTTAAACATTTGAAAAGTCTGTTACGACAATTTTAGTTGTTGAAATATTATTAGTGGCCCAGTGAAACCTTTTTTGTATTCCCAGTGATACGGTTTTGTCAACTTGGATGCATTTTGCGTAGAATGGCACAATTGGATATTGTGGAAAATTAACAGAACTTTTATCTTTCTCTAATTTTTCAGCAACAGGAAAAAGTAATCTGCACTTCCTGGCAAGCAATTTCTTTTTTCTTACAGCTTCATACAAAAATGCATGAAAAATAACTATTTTTTCAGGTGTAAAATCTGCTTTTCATTCCAGCATCTACCCCAACAGGTTTCTTGGCAATACAGTAACTGTAAATATAATTATGACTATTCAAACATCTACAATTTATCTCAACTTCCCAAAACTTACAGACAAACAAAAAACTATTCTTCTTTTAACTTCCCAAAACCCACAAATTTTAGAAAAGGTGGGACATTGCGTCTTCCATGATTTACAGAGAAGTCAAACCCCTTAGACATAGTTTTAGACATAGCAAGAGTTTTAGACAATTAGATTTCATTATGTACATTTTGAAGTTATTTAATACTCTGTTTCAAAGTTCTTTTATTGTAACTTGCAATTAGCCTTCGGGCATGGATTTGCAATAAACTTCTCTATGAGTACCATATATATGATGTGTTACCCACCAAAAAACATTGGAATATCCAGTCTCTCCTCGTTATCTACTTTCTTCTTCAGCATGACGAGGTACACAGCGTACAGCGCCGCCCCGCACAGCGCCCAGAGAGCGCCCAGCTGTAGCTGGTCCTGCTGACTGGAGTGAGACATGGACACCAGCACGATGCCACCAATACTGCACAGAAAAAACACAACAAAATATAATAATGGTTTATTGGCCAAACATCTCCTGTATTGTGCAATCGCATCCTTATAGTGCTGAATTGATGCAGGGTTTACATAGCCTGGGTGCCATCCCCAGTAGTATATTCGCCAGCTCTATAACTGGGTCTGGACTTGATCACATAGAAAACGATTGGTGATGACGTCACGTAATGAGCTAGCCCGAGCAGCGGGGCTTCATTTGATTGGCTGAGCCTCAGAGGCGACGGCCAATGGCGCGCCTGCATTTTTCAAGTGATGTTTGTTGTTTTGTAAACACAGATCTTCGCGCGAGTGTTCCTTTTCTCGGTGCGTTCTTTTTGTTACCGGTAGGACGCCCAAAACATCACGAACGAAATTATTCAATGCATCTTTTTGCTCATTTTTGAGCGACGATATTCCGTCTAAATCGTCCAAAACGGAGGTCAACATCAACCTCCGTGAGCTGAGCGGCTTGTGCGTCAGCCATGTTGATGATTTATCGCGAAAAGACTGACTACAGCTATATCATGTGCGCTTTAGCGTTCGGTTCGCCGTCGGACATGTTGATGATAAGGCGTTTGGACGTTCGAACGGACGCTAACGTCGCCGTTCGGACGTCCGAACGGCCCTTACCTAATATGTACATACCCCAAAAAGGGCTTAGACGAGTAGGACCAATCAGCGCGCTCGTTCAAAATCTGAACGAATATTCAGACTCCAGACGCTACATATGTGTTCAAGTCCATACCCAGTTATAGAGCTGGCGAATATACTACTGGGGATGGCACCCAGGCTAGGGTTTACAATTAGATGATACAAATGGTAATAATACACATAATGCACATGATACATACTTTTAGTACTTGTTTCACATTTTTGTGGAACTGCCGCAAGGGTCTGTGCGGCTGCCATTCGGCGCCACAACGTGACCTCAATACGGCTTTCCCCAATCGAAGTTAGGTATCCATTCACACCTCAGCCAGGGTGGAGTGAGGAAAGTCGTGTAAAGTGCCTTTCCAAAGGACACAACGTCGGGCACATGTCCAGACATGTCCCGGGTACAACTCGGGATCGAACCCGGGTCTCCCGGTTCAGTCGAATGATCTACCACTACGCCACCCGATGCCACTAAATATAGAACCACCTTTCCTACAACTCAGTTATGGGGTTTCCAATAACAAGGTAAGCCGGTAGAAAGGCATCTTGTTGCATGCATCAACTTGTCAATGGCTGTGTACAATCATTACTTAAAGGAGTACTAACCTCCAAAAGGAAGTCCTATTTTCCGATACATCATGCTGCAATGAATACATAACTAGTCGACTTTTTACATAATTTCACTTGTAGGACTTGCACGGCGCATGTTTGTAAAGTGATATCAATATCATTTTCCCCCATGCTGAACTACAATTGATACATCCGGGAACTCTGGTTTACGCAATACTCATACACTTTAGGTCAACATACACATTTATCGGCGAAAATGGTAGGAGACAAGCACACTAATAAGCTGATTATTGAGAAATTACTTGCTTTACTTTGCTTGACCTGTGATATTATAATATCAGGATATCGAATACAGTGGGAGCCAGTTTCATCCTGCGTGTTTTGATTTTCTCAACTTATTTGAATGTAAGTATTACTTGAACAGATAATTAGATTACGCCACTTATGGAAAGGATAACAAGATTACGCCATTATTTTCATCGTCAATATTAGCGGCATAAATGAGGGGCGATAAGGACACCAAGAAGGACAATGGTTGGTAAGATACCAAAGAACACAAAACGGTACGAATTTTTCTTATCGCCCCCGAAATGAGGTCTGTAACGTAACTTATTGTTTAAAACATAGACACCAATGGGGTAGCGTGGTGTATTCTGGGATAGTTTTGAGGATATTTGAAGAGTTTGTCCTGGATTCGATGCGGTTTAAGACTTGCGCGCAAAATGGGCTTTTAATTGTATACTGTAAAATAATATGCATTTTTCACTTCCAAAAATAAATGCCTGTCGAAATACAGCACCTCCTTCTGGAGGTTAGTACTCCTTTAAGAACAATGCTCTTCAGAATGACCAGAATTGTAATGTGTAATTTATATGGAGCCTGCACCAATTAAAAATCTTTCCCCAAGGACACATGGAAACGGCCGATATTTGCTCTGTAAAAAAAGTTGCCATCTTGCATCCCTTTTCAGAAGAGACTAACTGCGCATGACTGGGAAAGAAAGGGCTTTGATTGGAGCTAAAATTTAGTGGGAAGTTTAAATCAGCCAATGGGACGTCATTTTCCCCTTATGTCGTAAATGCACAACGCGACCGATTTGCGGCCAGAGCAAGATAAGACAAGAGGATCTTCTTCACTCGTTACAGGTGGTGAAGAGTTTTGAAAGATGTCGGAATGGTATTCTATTCCCAATCTAAAGTAGGCCTAAGAGTCAGCAAGAGTAACACAAAAAAACATGACTGAAGTGAAACTCCTGGTGCTAAACAACAAACGGACAATTACTAAAGACTTGGTATGTGATGATGGTGTGAATTTCCCACACAGTTTGAGGTCCTGGCTTTTATATGAAACTAGGGCAAGAATGGTCCATTACTTGGCCATTATTAATTGGCTATTAGTCGGCAGTAGTGCTGCATACCGGTTCACTGGACTTAGATCTGGACTTGTAAGGGACTGTACGATATTTACCGGGGGGGGAGGGCTGGTGCAAAATGGTCCGGTAAAAATTTTTTTCCATGGCCCTCCCCCGGCTCAAATTTTTTTTCAATGGCCCTCCCCCCGGCTCAAAATTTTTTTCAATGGCCCTCCCCCCACCCAAAAAAATTTTTCGGTGGCCCTCCCCCCCATTTTTCCAGTCCATGTCTCTTTCTCCCTCCGTAAATTCCCGATTAAAGTACGCACCCCCGATTTGGGGCTGGTGGGAGACAAATATTCCCGTCTGAAACGTAAAAGGGAAAAACTTGAATTAAGTACGCCCTTCTACGCACGGCCGGTACCACAGTGAACATGTAGTATATGACAGTTCGTCGTTCCAAACAAATTTAAAATTGTTAAAAACTAGATTTATGAGGTGTACTACGTGATGGTATGGTAACGTAGCGGGAAACGTTTCAAGTTCGTTTTGTTTTTCACCGCCGGCCGCAGCCGACTTGCAAGACGTCACCACCGCATCGAAAGGTAAGGCAAGTGCGGCGAAACGCACAGATTTGGATCCAGCTTTGGAGTGTTGGTGTCTTGGTGATCAAGCAAGCAATGGTCAATAAAGATTCGTGAAAAAAAGACAATATTTCAATATCGATTTTATCGGTAACGAGGGGGGGGATACTTGAATGTTGATGCACAAGTACGTAGCTTTAATGTTTTTAATACGAAATGCGCCGAACACTTCTTTAATAGCGCCCGCGCGATTGACCCATGGAGAGCAACAATCATACAGGCGGAGAACTGGAGTCAATCATACAACCGGAGTATTTGGGTGTTGTATTTGGGTGCTACCGAATTTAAAATTTGACACCGAAACCAATTAACACAACAACAAGACTACTGGGATCAATGGGACTTTCGATTCCGAACAGGAGAAAGTGACAAGTTTGACTGCGTTTCAAGTAATCTCTCGTTATGTGATAGATGTTTTTGTCACAAAATCAAAGGAATAAACACTATTAATTTGTACTCCGTAAAACTTATAAGTACAGTCTGTTCAGAGGAAAGAAAGACTTCCTTCTCGGGGTCCATGTTCTGGAAAGCTGTCCTCAGCGCTGCGCATGCCACGGCCCTCTCTGTGTTCTTCAGCTGTAGGTGTATATACGTACTTTGCCTGTCGGCGCGCCAAACACCCCACCCACCGGCCGGGCGGTAAGATTTCATCAAAGGCTACATTTTAAATTAACTCCGCCCCTATCATTGTAGCTTGCCGAACAGTCGAGTAGGAGTACATCTAGCTGGAATTTTCACGTCGTACTGGCTGGTGTAGCCCGCTACAAAGTAATTTCCTGTGGCATTTATCAAGATTTAAAAATATTTGTGATACGAAGTGAAACATGGTTAACAATTTCTGAACCTTTGAAACGACATGGGCATAATCTTTGTTGAAGATTCCTGAGTTGAACTCAAGCCGGAAGTGTATTGGAAATGATGACCATCAGTCGAGGCACAACTGTTATGTTATCACATGTTACGTTACGACGATCAAGAACGTTCACGGCTTGCGGACCATTTCAAATATTACCACTCATAAACCCTACAATTGTATGTGTACTTATATTTTTGCCGGGGTTCCACTGAGATCGGCGCCGGCTAGCTGGGGAACGATCCTGTCGGCATGA
>NW_017802980.1:304172-324436 GCF_001625305.1 Branchiostoma belcheri
CCTGTTGATGTCAGTACCACCGATGTTCATTAAAAGTAGAGTTACTGTATCAGAATTTTGCATGCTTGCCGATGAAAGTGTAACAAATAGGAGCTTGTTAGTGAAGTCTTGCTCTGGACACCAACACATGGACATGCCAGCGTCGGCCGTTCCCAAAAAGAATCAGGAGGTATCCGTAGGAGGTCACTTGGTGCAGAAAAACTGCACGTTAACTACCCGACAGTGCCCATTTTTGGGACAGGAGCATTGGAGAGCAACACTGCTGAGAATTGGAGAAGTTCTAACATGTTACATGAGTTCTCCTCACTACATCACAACACAGTACTACTTACCACAACCACAGGAATTCTGACAGAACTGTCCCAATCAGCCCGTTTAAAGCTAAGTACATCCACTGTTGTGGAGTTGGCCACACAAATGACTCCAGCTTCAAATGGTGAAGCACCAAGAGGCCAGGCCACAGCAACACCATGTTGAACATGCCCACAAATCCTGAACAACAGGATAGAAGACTTTCTGTTAGTATCGGGGGCACAGAGTAGCAATACCACATTGGTTTTTATTGTCCAAACAGTACCCGTGCAGTCGCAGCCTTTATACAGCTGAATTGATGCAGGGTATTACATAATAAACAATACAAATCACAACAATCAAATAATAATACACATGATACACATATTTGTCGCAAGGGTCTGTGCGGCTGCCATTCGGTGCCACAAGGTGACCTCAATACTACTTTCCCCAACCAATGTTAGGTACCCATTCACACCTGGGTGGAGTGAGGAAAGTCGTGTAAAGTGCCTTTCCCAAGGGCACAACGTCGGGGCGCATGTCCAGACATGTCCCGGGTACGACCCGGAATCGAACCCAGGTCTCCCCGCTTCATAGTCGAATGCTCTAACCACTACACCACCCGACGCCACTGTCATCAACCAGTTAAATGGATTTTCATGCACCTAGATGCAAATTATACATCCGTTTTCATTATCAATATGGACATCTATAGTGTTTTCTCAGACCCAGTCAGATTTGAACTTCAACATGTACATTCCCAACACTGTGTTGGGAATGTATATGTCGAAGTTCAAATCTGACTGGGTCTAATCATGTACATTTGTAAGTACATGTACAAACATGATATGCATGCTAAATCTTCACCTAAGTTTTGGCCTCCCATTTCTCAGTGGTGTTACAACTCTGCACAGATTTGTTTTAAACATTTGAAAAGTCTGTTACGACAATTTTAGTTGTTGAAATATTATTAGTGGCCCAGTGAAACCTTTTTTGTATTCCCAGTGATACGGTTTTGTCAACTTGGATGCATTTTGCGTAGAATGGCACAATTGGATGTTGTGGAAAATTAACAGTACTTTTATCTTTCTCTAATTTTTCAGCAACAGGAAAAAGTAATCTGCACTTCCTGGCAAGCAATTTCTTTTTTCTTACAGCTTCATACAAAAATGCATGAAAAAAATAACTATTTTTTCAGGTGTAAAATCTGCTTTCATTCCAGCATCTACCCCAACAGGTTTCTTGGCAATACAGTAACTGTAAATATAATTATGACTATTCAAACATCTACAATTTATCTCAACTTCCCAAAACTTACAGACAAACAAAAAACTATTCTTCTTTTAACTTCCCAAAACCCACAAATTTTAGAAAAGGTGGGACATTGCGTCTTCCATGATTTACAGAGAAGTCAAACCCCTTAGACATAGTTTTAGACATAGCAAGAGTTTTAGACAATTAGATTTCATTATGTACATTTTGAAGTTATTTAATACTCTGTTTCAAAGTTCTTTTATTGTAACTTGCAATTAGCCTTCGGGCATGGATTTGCAATAAACTTCTCTATGAGTACCATATATATGATGTGTTACCCACCAAAAAACATTGGAATATCCAGTCTCTCCTCGTTATCTACTTTCTTCTTCAGCATGACGAGGTACACGGCGTACAGCGCCGCCCCGCACAGCGCCCAGAGAGCGCCCAGCTGTAGCTGGTCCTGCTGACTGGAGTGAGACATGGACACCAGCACGATGCCACCAATACTGCACAGAAAAAACACAACAAAATATAATAATGGTTTATTGGCCAAACATCTCCTGTGCAATCGCATCCTTATAGTGCTGAATTGATGCAGGGTTTACAATTAGATGATACAAATGGTAATAATACACATAATGCACATGATACATACTTTTAGTACTTGTTTCACATTTTTGTGGAACTGCCGCAAGGGTCTGTGTGGCTGCCATTTGGCGCCACAAGGTGACCTCAATACGGCTTTCCCAATCAAAGTTCGGTACCCATTCACACCTGGGTGGAGTGAGGAAAGTCGTGTAAAGTGCCTTTCCAAAGGACACAACGTCGGGCGCATGTCCAGACATGTCCCGGGTATGACTCGGGATCGAACCCGGGTCTCCCGGTTCACAGTCGAATGATCTACCACTACGCCACCCGATGCCACTAAATATGCAACAACCTTCCCTACAACAGAGTTATGGGGTTTCCAACAGCAAGGTAAGCCAGTAGAAAGGCATCTTGTTGCATGCATCAACTTGTCAATGGCTGTGTACAATCATTACTTAAGAACAATGCTCTTCAGAATGACCAGAATTGTAATGTGTAATTTATATGGAGCCTGCACCAATTAAAAATCTTTCCCCAAGGACACATGGAAACGGCCGATATTTGCTCTGTAAAAAATGTCGCCATCTTGCATCCATTCTCAGAAGAGACCAACTGCGCATGACTGGGAAAGAAAGGGCTTTGATTGGAGCTAAAATTTAGTGGGAAGTTTGAATCAGCCAATGGGACGTCATTTTCCCTTTATGTCCCTGTACATGTGCTTTATTCTCCTTCTTTGTTGGGCGAGTACTCAATGTCTCAATGCAGGAAAACATGCGTAGCAAACAGTAAAAACATGAACTCGCAAGATAAAACAAGCTGCTCTTCTCCCGCCATTTTGGCTGGCAACATCCCACACTATGTTCCCGTTACAGGTGGTGAAGCGTTTTGAAAGATTTCGGAATGGTATTCCATTCCCAATCTAAAGTAGGCCTAAGAGTCAGCAAGAGTAATACAAAAAACATGACTGAAGTGAAACTCCTGGTGCTAAACAACAAAACGGACAATTACATGTACTAAAGACTTGGTATGTGATGATGGTGTGAATTTCCCACACAGTTTGAGGTCCTGGCTTTTATATGAAACTAGGGCAAGAATCGCCAGTTACTTGGCCATTATTGGCTATTAGTCGGCAGCAGCCATGTGATTGGTCCTTGCTAAAAAGTACATGTGAGACAGTACTCAGCAGCTGCAGATAAAATCACTGCACACCTGAATATCATACAGAAAATCACATCTGTGTGGCCATACAAGGCTCGAAATTCATTTTTGGGAATAGTTGCACACAACCTGAAAAATTAGGTGCACAAAAATTTTTTGGGGTGCACCATATAAAATAAAACCTAATTACAGATCTTACTGCTCCTCTTCTGAGCTTGAATTGAAATGGGAGCTTACTTCAAAATCTTCAAAGATTTTATTATTTTCTGACACTTAGATACCAAGAATATCCTGCATACTATTATACAGTTGACATGTACAAAATTACCTACAAAAATATTTGTGTGCACCCACAGAAAAAAAATTGGGTGCACAGCTCCAATTTTGGGTGCACTAAGGTGCACAAGCACCCAGTATTTCCAGCCCTGCAATACAACAAGGACACTATCACTTGTTTGAGTGACAGGCAGTGCATACCTTAAGAGAACGGCAACCAACTTGGACGCTGTAAATTTGTCTCCATATGAGCTGGGAAACAGTGCTGCCAGAACCAAGGTAAACAGGCCTGTAAATAGAGGGAGAAGTTGGCTGAGCAGTCTTGTAACAGTGTTACACCAATTTAATTTGTTGTTTCTCGGATTTTTTCAGATAAAATATGAAGTGACAGGGCGAAAAAAAAAACAGGCCAAGGCACCCCATGATAGCCGGAAATGTTACAATATGAACCATAAAGTGAACATACCAGGCTGGTTTATAACTAAAACAATAGATTTTGAACTTTCAATGAAACAAAATTGCATTGTTACATTGAAAAACTTGAACAACTAGGAAGAAAAGGACTTTCTTCAACAGTTAGGGCCAAAATATGTCTTTCATTGAGTATTTTGCAGTTGATTTTGAACCTAAAAAGATTTTTTTTTTTTTTTGCAAATCAGGAAAAAAATGGACAGGGCAAACCTGAGAAACAACAAATTAAATTGGTGTGACCTAAAGATGACACAAAAAAATTTATCTCTTTTTTTACCAAGAACAGGTGTACCAACCTACTTACTCTGTACCTGAAAATAGCCATCTATCAATATGATCCTTGTACTGCAGCATGCAAAATACCTGGTTGCCCAGTTCCCCCGGACAACCAAATTTTACTTGGGGCAACCTATTTTTGAACCTAGGTAGCCCAGTGCTACCTGGATTTTAAGAAAGCACCCCCCCCCCCCAAAATCATGCCCACTTGGCTTGCACCACTGTATCTGGCAGATGCTTTTTAATTTCAGTTATTAATGGCTATTACTAGTATCAGTTAACTAAAGGCTGTTAGAAATATTGTCAAAGGCGTATGTATGTAACATTACTTAATTTGAGGAAAGTACTAACTTATAGGTGGGGCAACCTAAAATTCTGACGGGCAACCTAATTTTTGCTGTAGGTTGTCCACTGGGCAGCCTGGTTCAAAAAGGTATTTTGTACACTGTACTGCACCTGAGGTAGATGACAGTATGTTGACTACAGCAGCCTGTGTGTCGTCCAGAGCCTCTTGATATGACAGATTACCAAGGAACCACTAGAGAGAAAAGTAGCATCATGGTTATTTATTTTTTATTTATTGAAATTGCAACAGTGCAATACACATGTGACAAAGGCAGATGTTGCTGATGTTGTGTGAACTTGTGTCCCAAACATAGAAACGAATAATGGGCAGACAATACTCATTTTCACTTGAGTTTAGTGGGGAAAGTCATGTAAAGTGTCTTTCCGAGGGCACAAGATCAGTGGCATGTCAGGACTCAAACCGGGACCTCTTGGTTCCGAGTCGAGCACACTGCCGTTACGCCACACGACCCCACAATAACTGACCCCACAATAACATAACTGACAGTTCAACTATCTATAGCTGTAACAGTCATCACCATACATGTACATTACAAAACTGGTTATACGTGTCTCAACTACTAGTACTAGTATCATATGTTATGTTCATTTTACATAAATTCTCCTGCACAAATACACAAATACATGTAAGGCCACACCAATTTAATTTGTTGTTTTTCAGATTTGCCCTGTCCATTTTTTTCTGATTTGCAAAAAGTTTTTTGATGTAACAATGCAACTTTGTTTCATTAAAAGTTCAAAATCTATTGTTTCAATTATAAACCAGCCTGGTGTGTTAGCTTCATGGTTCATATTGTAACATTTCTGGCCTTCATGGGGTGTCTTGGCCTGTTTTTTGTTTTTTTTTGCCCTGTCACTTCATATGTTTTTCTGAAAAAATCCGAGAAACAACAAATTAAATTGGTGTGGCCTAATATAAAAATACTCTATTATCCATTAACTATATCAAAGAACAGCATATGCTGGCATCTCACCGGTATACAGAACAGCAATGCTATCTTGGCCACTTGTTTAGGGTGGAGTTTGTTAGCACTTCTACTGTGAGACTCCTCCAGCCTGAGAGAGGCTGTGTAGGACATTCTGGCAAGATTAGCTGCTTCTGCTTCAGTGTCTATGGACATGGAGAACATAATAGTTTAATTCTGGACTACTTCCCATATCTCAGCAACCTTACATCTAGATGGGCTAATGTGGTTAACTACAGGTAAAATGATGTAAGAACCTCTTAGGGGTTAACCCAAGAGGTCCTCGTTGGTTGCTCTGTATTTCTTACATTTTACCTGTAGTTAACGACATTAGCCCATCTAGATGTAAGGTTGCTGAGATATGGGAAGTAGTCCAGACTAGAGTTCGAAGAACTAGAACTAGAATTGCTTCTTCAAACTCAAATGTTTTTGTAAGATTCGACCCCATTGGTGCACAGGTCATTTCACCCTTTGAATTTTTTTGGACGCACTCAGCAGTTCTACTGCAGTACCATAGATTCTATGATAGTGAGCCATTATTGAACCTGTTCTTTGTTTTGTTGACACTTATGCACACTGAAACATGTCTGTTAGCTATTATCTAGGAAGGTTTTGTTGAAGACATTATGAGTAAAGGGATGGTGTCTGTCATTTCTTACTGTTCAGTTGACAACAACAAGATGAAATATAATCTATGATATTCAAATTCAACACAAATACTGTACAGTGTTCAACTACATGTACTAACATAAACTACTTCTGTGCAATATTGGCACATCACTGATGAGACAAAACAGCCCAATACTGTCACCAGAGCAGGAACATGATGACACTGATGCATTCTAGCTAGTATTCAAATTCCAAACAAGTAAAATCTGAGATTTTATACCTCCGGGCTTTTTATTGAATATTTTTATATGTTGTTTACAACAAGAATTGTTGTGTGCCGCAGGACTAGGATTTTAAACAAAGAATTTATCGAGACCGGACACCCCTCTGTGCGAGGGGTCACCTTCGTGGACGAGACCGACAATACCTAATACACGCCAACGGTTAACGGTCGTGACTGCTCAAAGGGGTGTTCTGGGGCCACCAAAAGGCACCATTTCCACGCCCGAAAACACAGATACAATAAAAACAAAAGAATGTGCATTATCTGCAGCCCAATAGCAAAACATATACCGAGTCTCAAAAGAATCCGTCCACCCAAACGCGAGAAACAGCTGCGAACATGAAAATCTAAATCTCTCACAAAACCCTTCCGCGGAAGGATGTCTCCTTCCCTGGAGGTAATAACACAAGTCAGCCAGGTTAGAGAAGCATAAGAGGTGGTTTGACTAACCTGACATGTGTCTCACTTCTAACAGGTTACTGAACCGCACTTTGCCTTTCTTTTTTAGAAGAGCTGGACCTGCAATAAGGGACAAGGCATCAGTTTGAGGTAACTTACAGATAATGCACCTCCTATTCAACAAACATGGTACAAAATAAGTAAAACAATAATATAGTATAATGCAACATCGAGAATAATAAAATAAAATCAGGATGGAAATTGAATCAGGATGAAAATTTGCACAACAATGTTTTGGCAGGAAACCAGTCAAGTTTATATAACATTAATCATCTGAAAAGTGCTGAGTTCTTGCTGATTTGTGATTTGAGATGATTTGGTAGTGTGTTCCAAGTGCTGACCCAGAGAATGAAAAGGCTGACATTTTCTGTATTCTAAGTTAGTCCTGGGCAACTGGAGGTCCCCTGTGCCATGAGACAGGTATATTGTGTGTGTACATGTGATAGTCGTGTCACCATTGCTGTGATGTAGGGAGGAGTCAGGCATTAACCTGATGACTAAGGCCACACCAATTTAATTTCTTGGTGAACGGATTTTTCTAGAAAAATAATGGAGCAGGCGGCTGAAAAAAAAATAAAAACAGGCCTAGGCATCCTATTATGGCCCAAAATGGTACAATAAGAGCCATGAAGTCAACACACCAGGCTGGTTCAAAATTTAAACAACGAATTTTGAACTTTTATTGGTACCACTGCATTGAAAGATGGAATAACTGTAACAACTAGGAAGAAAAGGACTGTTTTCAACTGTTCAAAGTATGAGCATTTTGCAGTTGATTCTGAATTATTTTTTTTTGTTTTTTGCAAGTCAGAAAAAAATGAAGCGGGCGAATCCGTTAACCAAGGAATTAAATTGGTATGGCCTAAGAGACAAGAGCTGTATATTTCTTGTGAATACCTGCTACTGGCAGGTTAGTATACTGGTCACAGCCAAGAATTACCCAACCTGCTGTTTTACAGTTTTTTTTTCAACATATTTAACTGTAAGGGTTGAATCCTTTGGATATGAAGGTCTTACTTGTTTCCACTGACTCTAGTTTGTCCAGGTCACTTGCTACACTGCTCCTCTCACTGTCACTCAGCTTGATGGGGACGTACAGGGGCTCACTCTGAGGGCACACAGAGATATGTCAGCAACACATTATATACCAGTAAGTAGTGCTGCATACCGGTTCACTGGACTTGGATCCGGACTTGTAAGAATGTTTAGGTTCAAGTCCAAAAAAACTAAATACAAGAACCGAGTCCGGACTTATTACCATAAAAGACCATTTCACATACCCCTTTTCTTTCCAAACCACCTAAAACCTCCCGTTGATTGCAAAATGAGGAAAACATTGCCATCGGGCATCGTCAAGTACCGGCCTCCATGTTATGTGGCCAAAGTTTCAGCCAGACAACATTGCAAGGTTGCCAACATGCAATTTTGTATATGCCATGGGTTTAGGTCTGGACTTACAAGTCCGGAACTGAACCTAAACCTCTGGACTTGAATCCGGACCTGAACCTAAATGTGGGTTTAGGTATGCAGCACTACGAGTAAGCCACCAAGGGCACTCTAACTGCTGCTATTTCTTCAGTACTCTTTGCACATTCATGTGTCACAATATCCACGCTTATGACATAATTGAACATACAGTGTAAATCGGCAAGACTCACATTACTAACAAACCATTACACCAAAGAAGATCAACATTCTTACCAATTTTGAGTCACGTCCATCATCTGACAGATCTTGATCTGGATCAGAGCTAGTTTCATTGTTGTCTGCATCTACAACCTGCAGGTAGCACAAAGGAACAATGATATTTTGATCCTTCATTATCAGACATAATTTATGTATGAAAAAATTAAAACAACGACAGTAGATTGAAACAAAACTGATTTAGATTGACATGTGCTTTAGGCATGACAGATAAGTCAGTCCCAATTTAGTGTATACTAGAGAAGTAACATTTGCAAAGCAAATGCATAATGTTACCTTCGGACATGGTCTGCTCTGTTAATTTATACTAATAAACACATTCACATACATATATTACGACTACGAGTATATGTATGGTGAGAGGAGCAGAGCAGACCATGAAATTGCAACATTATGTAACCCAACACCAGTCACCATGGTGGCAGACATCAACAAATCACGTCAGAGGTTAGTGTTTGGAACAGAAGAGGAGGAAGAAACTAAATAAAAACAATATGTTTTCCTTCGGTAAACATAACTAGTAGTAATGGTGTAAAAAAAACAAATCTGCTTACTTGAATGACAGTATCTACAAAATCCTTTCACACTACAAATGCCACAGACCGCTCCCTGATTATGACTGGTACATGTACATTGTACCAGGGAACTGTACCTGTTCAGGGCCTGTGTGTTTAGGTACAGGTCCGTGCCTGTGTGTTTAGGTACAGGTCCGTGCCTGTGTGTTTAGGTACAGGTCCGTGCCTGTGTGTTTAGGTACAGGTCCGTGCCTGTGTGTTTAGGTACAGGTCCGTGCCTGGGTGTTTAGGTACAGGTCCGTGCCTGGGTGTTTAGGTACAGGTCCAGACTTGACTGTCAGTGTACAAATGCCTAAACACCCAGTCTGGTGGTTACCATTTTTACACTTAACTTAAGATAGATAAATCCTATTTCAATTTTGAATTGAGCGAAGAACAGCGAAGGTATTCTTGCTATAACATCAAAAATATACTTAGGCCATATGCATATTGATTTGATTATATGGATGACATTCGCAACCACATGAATTTTGTCTGTTTCAACAAAAAATAAAACAGTTTTCGACCATACTGTAAATCATACAAAGTAGCAAAATGAGCAAATATATGCTGTAAATTGAAAAAAATATTGGAAAATGATAGTTATCTCACAGAATGCCAAAATCCATTCCAAAGGACAAGAAGAAAATGTGAAGGAATGAAAATGAAGTCTATTATTCTCCATGCCAATAAAATATTACTGTGTGTTTAGTCATTTGTTCAACCTTCATGACCACCTAGATTTTATAGTGAAGGCAACTTTTTTTTTGCCAACGTTTTTTTATTCTCATGCTCGCATCAGTTTTGGGGTTCCCAGAGGATGTCATCCATATACATTAATTTGTAATCAAATCAACATGGCCTTAGATGAGAATTCAACTGTCATGTTATAGAAAAGGCTGCCTTAGATCCTTGATGGTAGTTGTTTCTGTCACAGCCTTGAAAATTTCACAGCATCAAAATTCTTCAGCAACCTACCACGAACGTGATCTTGCCATAACAAACTTGTTGGGATACAGGTAGTGCTGTGTACCGCTTCACTGGACTTGGATCCGGACTTGTCAGAATGTTTAGGTTCAAGTCCAAAAAAACCCTAATAGTCAAAACCGAGTCCAGACTTATTACAAAATAAAAAACATATCACAATACCCCTTTTCTTTCCAAACCACCTAAAACCTTCCGTAGATTGCAAAATCTTTGCTGCAAAATGAAGAAAACATGCAATTTGCCATCGGGCATCATCAAGTGTCGGCCTCCATGTTATGTGGAGAAAGTTTTGCCCATACACCATTGCAAGGTTGCCAACACGCAATCTTGTGTATGCCATGGGTTTAGGTCCAGACTTGTAACTGTACCTAAACCTCTGGACTTGAATCCGGACCTGAACCTAAATGTGGGTTTAGGTACACAGCACTAGATACAGGTACAGAACTGGTACAAGTACATACCACTGTTCCATTGTGTGTGCTACTGTTGTCAGACTTCCTAACATGGCTGCAGCATTGTTCTCTCCAGGGTCTCCAGAACAGGAACCCACCCAGGTACAGGATAAACATAGATGTCTTGGCATAGGTGCTGAAGTAGGGCTTGTCAAAGCCAGCATTCTGATAGATGTACTGAAAAGGAAATCATGCTTGTATTACAACTGAAATAAATTTGTTACAAAGAGAGAGGCACAAAGACTTAAATAGCAGCTTCAATAGCATGGAAGAAAATTTTGGTAATTTAGTTTCAGTATTGTAATTCATTCATTTATTTCATTCATTTATTTACTTTACCAGCAAAATACACTCAGGTTACATTAAACAACCTGTTTTTCAGGTAGTGCTGGGCATACAAATACAAATACTGACAAACGTTATACATTACAAGAAACAGACATAATCCAAAAGGAATTCAAAATGATATAATTAGTAATATTATTAAATTTCAGCCAACATCATGTTTACCGAAGGAAAACATATTGTTTCATATTAGGCCACACCAAATGGCAATTCAATTTCTTGGTTAACGGATTCGCCCGCTTCATTTTTTTCTGATTTGCAAATAAAAATAAAAATTCAGAATCAACTGCAAAATGCTCATATTTTGCCCTGAACAGTTGAAAACAGTCCTTTTCATCCTAGTTGTTACAGTTATTCCATCTTTCAATGCAGTGGTATCATTAAAAGTTCAAAATTCATTGTTTAAATTTTGAACCAACCTGGTGTGTTGACTTCATGGCTCCTATTGTACCATTTTGGGAGCGATTTTGGGCAATAATAGGATGCCTAGGCCTGCTTTTATTTATTTATTTTTTTCGCCCGCCCGCTCCATTATTTTTCTAGAAAAATCCGTTAACCAAGAAGTTAAATTGGTGTAGCCTTAGCTTCAATATTTTGCCCAACTCCCCAATAATGGGTGAGGAGGAAGATTGCGTACCTTAGTGAGTTCTGACGAGCCGACCCAGATAGCATCCACCAACAGTAACAACAGAACCCCGAACACCAGTCTACGAGGGTCTCCAGGGGAGAAACTGAACAGCCCTATCGCCATGTGGGCCTCAAACAGGTCACCTAGAAGGAACAGGAGTGTTAACTTTTAACAATAAGGTACAAGGTAGTCCCATAGCCTTTTTACAAGTCTGTGGGTTATTATCCACTGTGCACAGTCAAGGGTATGGGTAGTGATGCATACCAGTTCACTGGACTTGGATCCAGACTTGTAAGAATGTTTAGGTTCAAGTCCAAAAAAAACCTAAAAGTCAAGAACCGAGTCCGGACTAATTACCATAAAAGACCATTTCACATACCCCTTTTCTTTCCAAACCACCTAAAACCTTCTGTAGATTGTAAAATCTGTGCTGCAAAATGAAGAAAACATTGCCATTGGGCATCGTCAAGTACCGGCCTCCATGTTATGTGGCCAAAGTTTCACCCAGACAACATTGCGAGGTTGCCAACATGCAATTTTGTATATGTCATGGGTTTAGGTCCGGACTTACAAGTCCGGAACTGAACCTAAACCTCAGACTTGAATCCGGACCTGAACCTAAAATTGGGTTTAGGTATGCATCACTAGGTATGGGTATTGGAAGGCTGAGCCCATCCCTCTCCTTCCACTGCCTTTACCTTCCCAACCAAACCCTTTCACACCTGGGTGGAGTAAGGACAGTTATGTTATTAGGTCAAGGGCACAAGATCAGTGACATGACAGGATTCGAACCAAGGACCTCTGGCTTTTCTGGGCCTGCTGTTATGCTACACGACCCCACATTTCAATAATAGCACCCTGACAAACCTACTGTCATTGCACACCTATATGGCACCCCTTTGTATCACATGTTGGCTGTGGCAATTTTTACCCAAAACCAATTTGTTTGTTTGTTTGTTTATTTGTTTGTTTAGGATGTCCATTAGTGTGAATTTCACACTACTCTTGCTGGTGTCCGTAGTAAATAATCAGACCAGTATTTGGACCATCACACACTGGGGCATGCCCCTACTCTTTTTCGAAAGGTGTGGTGGGTTCTTTAACGTGCGTGGGGTGTGGCTCTCCCCAAACATGGGACCTCCATTTTACGTCCTATCCGAGGGACGTCCCTAGCCGAAGCTAGGTACTCATTTCCACCTGAGTGAAGTGAGGAAAATCGTGTAAAGTGCCTTTCCCAAGGGTACAACGTCGGGGTGCATGTTTGGACTTGTTCAGGTACGACCCGGAATCGAACCTGGGTCTCCCCGTTTCATAGTCCAGTGATCTACCACTAAGGAACACGACGCCACACGACGCCACACGAGTGTGTGATATCATCAGCTGCTGACATGCGTCATGTTTCTCCCTTAGGCCACACCAATTCAATTTCTTGGTTAACGGATTCGCCCCCTTCATTTTTTTCTGATTTGCAAATAAAACTAAAAATTCAGAATCAACTGCAAAATGCTCATATTTTGCCCTGAACAGTTGAAAACAATTCTTTTCATCCTAGTTGTTACAGTTATCCCATCTTTCAATGCAATGGTATCATTAAAAGTTCAAAATTCATTGTTTAAATTTTGAACCAGCCTGGTGTGTTGACTTCATGGCTCCTATCGTACCATTTTGGGCCATAATAGGATGCCTAGGCCTGTTTTTATTTTATTTTTTTTCGCCCGCCCGCTCCATTATTTTTCTAGAAAAATCCGTTAAACAAGAAATTAAATTGGTGTGGCCTTGCACGGATGATCTGCACATATCATGTCAGCTTTGTGTTGCCAGCAAGGTTATGGATATGCGATACTGGCAAACATTAGTTTCATTTGTTTTGAGTCTCAAGACTGTAGCTGAGGAGAGGATCACCAAACCACACAGCGCCTGTAGCACAGCTGCAGCTGCACAGCCACCTGCAGCTGCACACCCACCTGCACAGACACAGACTGTTGGGAGGCCAACGAAAAAAGCATGGAGAGATAAAACAACAAGCTATGATGATGATGATGAGGTCATAGAATAATGAACGTTCGTATAGAAAAATATTTTTTTTAAAGTTGTGGCACTTATTCAGCTTTAAAAAAATATTTTATTGGATAGTGCAAGGGTTTGTTTTTCGATTCCAGCAGAACTGACAATTTTAACCTCACTAATACCTTGTTTGGGTCAGTCCTGTTTCAGCTGTAAACTAACGTTAACATGTTAGTGGGGTCATGTGGCGTAACGGTAACGGTAGAGTGTTCAGCCCAGACCCAAGAGGTCCCGGGTTCGAATCCTGCCCGATGTCACCAATCTTGTGCCTTTGCAAAAGGCACTTAACACAACTTTCCTCACTTCACTCAGGTGCAAATGAGTACCTAGCTTCCGTTAGGGACGTCCCTCGGATAGGACGTTAAATGGAGGTCCCGTGTTGGGGGAGAGCCACACCCCACGCACGTTAAAGAACCCACCACACTTATTGGGGTCCTTCCCTGTGTGAGTGCTTCAACCCTTACAATCTGTTCCTATGCAGCTTGTAGAAAACTGGTGTGTTATGCCTATAAAGGCGGTTTACTGGTTATGCCAAAGACACAAACAAAATGTTATAATGTATTCCCTTCGGCCAAATTATGGAAATTCTGGTTCTGGTTTCTATGAGGGCCTGCAAGGGTGGGTAGTGATTACGAATTACGCAAAATCTTCGCCGCCTATTACGAATTACGTTAAAGTCTCAGAGCTGATTATGACTTTACGATTTGCGGCTAATGTCCAATTACGAATTACATTGATTTTGTCAGAGGCTGCCTACGAATTACGAAGTCTAAAACGGCCTAATTACGCCTTACGAAAAAGGGCTTGCAGGCCCTCTTCTTGTATTACAAAAGTGTTGATACTGATCATACCCTGGACTTGAACATATTCGTCATGTATGTCTCTTGTACATCCTACTAACGTTATATCCACGCGCATCCAAGTTAGTTACTTTGTAAATCCCATAATTTCAAATGTGTGTTCATCAAATTATAATAATTTATGCCACAAGCACCGCCCCCCACCCCCTTCCCAACTCAGCAGAAAGCTAGCCACAGGGATCATATATTTTGCCCGGCGTTGCTGTAAGTAACGTTACAAAACTCGGAACATGGCAGCGCCAGCGCAAATTGGCGCTGCAAATTGATAGCTTTCCGTCGAAAACACTAAAATCATTTATCTTCCAACAAAAATTCTGGCCACTATGCTGCTTGTCGGATAAGCGTTCAGTTGCAAAAAATAGTGTATAACACGTTATGTTAAATAAATTATAATTCTATACGCCAAAGCACGGTGTTCAAGAGGCATGGTCTTGTTAAACTTACATGTCTGAACTAACTTCAGAGACCATGAAAATGTCCCTGTACCTCTGGTTTTACTCACCTTCATCCAAAAATTCTTGTCAGGTCAGTTTTTCTGTTTTTCCTGCTTCGTGCTTCATAATAACGGAAGTGACGTAATATCAAGGAAGTCCACTCCTGCCGCAATACAGTAAGACGTCGTAATCCACCACTACCGCAATACGGCAACATGTCGTAATCCATAGGAATGACTATGGACAGGATCGTCCTGTCTGACCTGTCTATAGTGAAAAAAATCTGCACTATTGACAGGACCATCCTGTCAGTAATAGAAGAAAATGCACTGTCGATAGGATCAAATAGTACAAATTTTCCCACTATAGTATTGACAGGATCATCCTGTTGCCTCCGTTTGGCTTGAACCTACTTGACCTTTCATTTCATATTTATTTACCCAGGGTAAAACATATCGCCGCAAGGGCGTTTTTCAATATTCCCTGCAGACAAACATTTACAAAATATACTTAAGTAACAAACAGGAAAACAAAGGTACAAAATAACTTAATCACCAAAAATAACATATTGGTAAAAGTGCTTCAAAATCATACGATAAAGTAATGAATATATGAAACAAGCGAATAAAATATATATAATAAATGATATAGATAAAGAAGGTAATGGAAACTTACATATCAACGTTACAAAACAAAAGTAACGGTTACTATGTTGCGAGAACATTCTGGTTATACAAACGCTTAAACGAGGCGACGGAAGCTGCTGTTTTCAATGTAGATGTGAGAGCGTTTTAAAGAGCTGCACCAGTACTGGACAAGGATTTCTTTTTGTACTGCAGATGAGCCATAGGCAGTTGTAGTCCCCCCTGTGCTCTTAAGCGTGTATTGTATGAGTGAACTTCTCTGAGCTGTGTGAAGAGATCCGAGATGTGAGGAGGGGACATAGCCTCTACCAGGCTTGAGGAGGCGGCTGGAAAAAGTAGAAATCGGCCAAAATAGAGAGATAAGCATGCCAGGGGAGTTTGGCCGTTGAGAGAACAGTTCGCCGCCCCACAAGCCTGTCGGTAGTCGCCACGATCAAACGGCATAAAAGTAATCCCCCATTAATCCAACAAAAGAACTATCTCAGCGCAGAAGATCATTTAAGCAATAAACCAACCAGCGCGTCGTGGGGCGGCGAACTGTTCTCTCAACGGCATGCTTATCTCTCTATTTTGGCCGATTTCTACTTTTTCCAGCCGCCTCCTCAAGCCTGGTAGAGGCTAGAGGGGACAAGCCAGAGCCGCGGCTTGGACAAGCACTGCTTTGTTTCTGTTGTATAATTCAACCACAGGTGTCCAACCTAGATTGTGCAGTATGGTGTCAATAGGTGTGTAGCGATCGCACACCAGGATCACCCTTCCCGCCCTGTTCTGTACTTTCTGAAGTTTGTCTATACATTCCTTGCTACCTTGATCCCAGACAGTACTGCAGTATTGTAAGTGGGGGAGGAACAGTGATGTGTATATTGTCAGCAAGGCTTCCGAATATATATTGCAAATGGTTTCAAGCCCTTCATGTCTTTGACAATTTTTAGTGACATGCGAAATGTGGTCGTTCCAAGGTGCTACTCAGAAAGACCCCTGGATACTTGAAAGTATCCACCTCGTCTATGTCTGTGCCTGATAATGTCAGATGAAGGTGACCTTGGACTTGGGTTTTCTTTCGGTCAGTCGACAAAACTAGACAAGATGTGAAACTTGGCCAAATTTTATTTCACAACTCCAAACGGTTACTGAGATATTGCCAACTTTGCACTTCGGCACCTGCCATAGGGCCCGTGAGGTCCGATTATCCGGTAAAATGCGCTATTCTGGCCGTCTTTTTCTTGTTAACGATGATAATTAGGGACTAGGGCATACTCTAACCTTTTGATTGATGTATAGTGTAAGCCTTGTTTACGACAGAAGGGGGGAGGGCGCGGCAAGTCCCATAGTTGCTGTGATATTCCCTGAATATTACTGTGTAATTGGCAGGCGAAACCCGATCTACATCTGGCACGGTGCACCGCGTCACTCGTGGCGCGTCACTCGCTCACTCGCTCCCAAAACTGATGCGAACGTGCGAAAAATAGTTTGGCAAAAAAACTTCTTTAATTATGAAATCTACGTGGTTATGAAGGTTGAACAAATGACATACAGTATGGTATGGCGAATAATCTACTCTTCAAATTCACTTCTTTACATTTTCGTCTTTTTCGTTTGATTTTGACCTTACGGTATATATTTGCAACTGTTTTGTACGATTTACAGTATGGTTGAAAACTTTTTTTTTTTGGAAAGGCCGAAAATTCATGCGCGCGCGGATGTCATCCATATAATCAAATCAACATGGCCTTACCAAGAAGCGTGAGGAAGTTGAAAATTAAAGGCACTCTATGTAGTTTTTTGCGCAAAAATTTGGAATATTCTAATTATACTAAATTTCAGTGTTATTAACAGTTACTATCACTTTTCAACACATTTGTGTCATTATTTCACATTTTTTACGTATATTTTGTCCGTTTAAACAGTCCTTGTTGGGTACCCGGTGCCACCGGTTTGCTCAGGATAACAGGATGCCAAACTCGTTCTTCGGGCGGCAAGAGCCTTTCGCCCGCCGGTGTAAATTACTGCTACGGGGGAGTCTAGCCCCGGGGGGAGTTTGGCCGCCCTATACGAGACTAGTTGGAAGGCCGATATACTCCTCTGCGGGCGAAGTACCCTGGCTGCCGAAAAAAACGGTTAGCGGCCTGTAAACTTGGCTGGCACCCAGGGTAAGGATAACAACAACAACAACAACATACAGGGGTTGCCCCTTAGGGTGGCTAATTGACCCGGCATGCCAGGCTTGATTGACAGGGGCACATGTGACAAGATATAGCCTCCTTAGAAAAACACTCAAATCTTTCACATGAGGTCTGGTGGAATATAATTATCAACTTGGAGTATTTTGTTGGGCATGAATAAACTGTGGTCATTATCCCTTCAAAAGAGATAAAAAATCTGGTAAACGGTTAGGTATTTCAGAAACTGGTAAGCTATCAACTGACACCCCACTGGGATGTAGGTCAAACCACTAGCAGTGGACAATACAATGTACCATATGTGCGGTTTGGCCAGAGGTTGTATAGAAGATCATTCACAGTTTTCTAAGCTTCTAAGGAGCAAGGATGTTGTATTTTTTGTTGAGGAGTATGATTTTGGAATACTAAAGGGTTAAGTCAATGTACTATGTAAAGAAAAGAATGAAAAATATACTTTTTGTATTGTCAAAAAACTACATAGAGTGCCTTGTCCACAGGCGACACGTTTTATATTTTGCAAATACATAAAATCAACACGATAAACAGATGTATAACGTCATCTTTCATGACAACATCTTTCATTTACTACAATATCATTTTTTTACTACAATAACATTTATTTGATAAGATATTGTAATAGGTGCAAACCATAAGTCACAATCACAACAGATACTCGCAAACGATTATACACAACAACCACCTAACATCTGCTTATAGAACCTCGCTTACCCGACAACGGTACAGCCTATTCCACAGGATTGTAAACATAGGGGTGTTTCTGAAACATACATTTACCTCAATGTAAAAACTGACACGGAAAAAAAAAGAAAAAATAGCGCATCATCACGGACATAATGGCAAACCACATGCCCAATTACTAGTACATACATCCTGTATTTTGATTTATGATTTTCGAATTTCTCTGTTACGTTTAATTATCATCATTTTATGTTCCATTCTTGTAGTCCATGGGCTCCCTTGGAAATCAGCCTCAACGGCTGAAGGGACCACCCATTTGTCCGTAAGATAAATAAATAAATAGATAAATAAATAAATAAATAAATAGAAATACAACGGACAGAACCATGACTTTTAGTTGCGAATAGCCTCCCATACCTGAGAACGGCCTCCCATTCCATACCTTTATGTCATACAATGGGCCGCGATTACGTTCGATACGGGTATGCCGGACCAGGCTTTACGGTACGGCTCGGGCTTCATACCAGACTTCACAGGCGACGAAACAGCTGCTTCGAATTAACGAGAACACCACACATCTGCCCGAACCTAAATCAACTGCAAAATGCTCAATAAAAGACATACTTTGGCCCCAACGGTTGAAAAAAGTCCTTTCTTCCTAGTTCTTTTAAGTTTTTCAAAAGTTCAAAATCTATTGTTTTAATTATAAACCAGCCTGGTATATTCACTTCATGTCTCATATTGTAACGTACAGGCCACTTGTCTTATAGCATAGATGATTAAATCTAGACTGTTAGTTATAGTCGCTGGTTATATAGGCCAAAAAAGATGGATCTTAGGAAGGCCCATAGGTACACTTAGCATTTTTTATTCCACTTTGTATTTTCTATGGGTACTTTGTATTTTCTATGGGTACTTTGTATTTTCTATGGGTACTTTGTATTTTCTATGGGTACTTTGTATTTTCTGTGGGTACTTTGTATTTTCTATGGGTACTTTGTATTTTCTATGGGTACTTTGTATTTTCTATGGGTACTTGTTTTTTTCTATGGGTACTTTGTATTTTCTATGGGTACTTTGTATTTTCTATGGGTACTTTGTATTTTCTATGGGTACTTTGTATTTTCTATGGGTACTTTGTATTTTCTATGGGTTACTTTTATTTTCTATGGGTACTTGTTTTTTTCTGTGTGTACTTCGCGAAGTTTTTTTGGTGGCTGGCGAAGCAACATTCATTTTGCTTTGATGTGGATGCTCCCATTTTTATTATGGGCGGTATATTTCTGTTTACCATTCCAGGCAACTAAATTTATTTTGAACCTATTAAAACATAATATACTTTACACTTTAAGAAAATTTTGTTTGTTTTGCATGCAATGTTCCACACGTTTATTAATTAGGAGTATCAAATAGTGATTATTACATCCTGGCATAGATTATGTTAATGTAGACACAGGACCATACTATTTTCGGGGGTGCTAGGACATATTGTTCAGACTTCCGTCAACATTTCCGTAGCGATATATGGTAAATCACTTCCTCGCTGAATGTAAATTACTCCTTTGTATTAAAAAAAGCCCGTTAATCTAAAGCGAGGGTTCATTGCCAATGTTGGGGAAAAATTGCATTGCGGTTTGCTGCCCTCCTACCAACCGCGAACGTTCATCACATGCAGTTTACGCAGGAAATGTGGACAATATGCCGTTTCAGTAAA
>NW_017802980.1:324456-327848 GCF_001625305.1 Branchiostoma belcheri
TTAATCTGGCCATGGCAGGTTAAAAAAAAAGTAACCCTGAATCATACTAGATTAGCGTAAATGCATGTTAATGCGTTCAAAACAAGAAAAAAATTGTTTCCGGGTATTAATCTCTTGAATCACGGCGCTGAATATTGACGCAAAAATATTTCGGGCATCGCGCGCCCTTCCCGCGTCACGTGTAGGCATCTCGCATCTCTGATTGGTTGTTGCGTCTTAAGATGACTGAGCCGACGCGCGTTTAAACAATTTTTCTTTGTTCGATTTATCACACTTCACAGAGAATTGTCGCCAATGGCTACTTCTTTTTGTTGCAATATATAATACTTCACGGAGAATTGTCGCCTATGGCTTCTTGTTCCATTTGATTTTCGAAGTTGTTGAAAGAATAAATAATGGATAGAGATCAACTTCTTTTTGTCTTTTTTATTGTCTTCATCTTATGTAACCGCCTTCGTATTTCAGACAGCTTATGCATGAAATTCGCTTGTATTTATATTTTGAACATGTCTAGTTTTGACATATATCTGCTGGAGTACTCTGTATTGATAACTGTTAACATGATGATAGCCGCCATCGTGAAACGCCTAATCTGCAGTACAGTAGCATATGCCTTCTGACTGGTTAAACAAATGAAAACAAAGAAGAAATCATGTCAATAGAGCCCAAAATGGAAGATTTAAAAAATCCTGTCAATAGTGCCAAAAATGGCACTGCTGACAGGACGATCCTGTCAACAGTGTACAAAAATGGCACTGCTGACAGGACGATCCTGTCAGCAATGCAGTATTTCCTGTTATTGACAGGATCGTCCTGTCAGCAGTGCAATATTTTCTGCTATTGACAGGATCGTCCTGTCAGCAGTGCAGTATTTTCTGCTATTGACAGGACGATCCTGTCAGCAGTGCAGTATTTCCTGCTGTTGACAGGACGATCCTGTCAATAGCCTCAGGCATCTACATATGGCACGGTGCACCGTGTCACTCGTGGCGCGTCACTCGCTCACTCGCTCCCAAAACTGATGCGAGCGTGCGAAAAATAGTTTGGCAAAAAAAAAAGTTTCTCTAATTATGAAAACTACGTGGTTATGAAGGTTGAACAAATGACATGGCGAATGATATACTCTTCAAATTCACTTCTTTACATTTTCGAATTTTTCGTTTGATTTTGGCATTCTACGACATTGGTATCATTTTTTTTTAACTTACGGTATATATTTGTTCATTTTGTAACTGTTTTGTACGATTTACAGTATGGTTGAAAACTATTTTAAACGGCCGAAAATTCATGCGCGCGCGGATGTCATCCATATAATCAAATCAACATGGCCTTACCAAGAAGCGAGAGGAAGTTGAAAATTATGATTTGTGTCCATAGGCGACACGTTTTATTTTTGCAAATACCGATAAAATCAACACGATAAACAGATGTATAACGTCATCTTTCATGACAACATCTTTCATTTACTACAATATCATTTTTTTACTACAATAACATTTATTTGATAAGATATTGTAATAGGTGCAAATCATAAGTCACAATCACAACAGATACTCGCAAACGATTATACCAAAGAACCACCTAACATCTGCTTATAGAACCTCGCTTACCCGACAACGGTACAGCCTATTCCACAGGATTGTAAACATGGGGGTGTTTCTGCTACATACATTTACCTCAATGTAAAAACTGACACGGAAAAAAGAAAAAAATATTGCATCATCACGGACATAATGGCAAACCAACGGCATGCCCAATTACTAGTACATACATCCTGTATTTTGACTTATGATTTTCGAATTTCTCTGTTACGTTTAATTATTATCATTTTATGTTCCATTCTTGTATTCCATGGGCTCCCTTGGAAATCAGCCTCAACGGCTGAAGGGACCACCCATTTGCCCCAACGGTTGAAAAAGTCCTTTCTTCCTAGTTCTTTTAAGTTTTTCAATGTAACAATGCAATTTTGTTTCATTAAAAGTTCAAAATCTATTGTTTTAATTATAAACCAGCCTGGTATGTTCACTTCATGTCTCATATTGTAACGTACAGGCCACTTGTCTTATAGCATAGATGATTAAATCTAGACTGTTAGTTATAGTCGCTGGTTATATAGGCCCAAAAAGATGGATCTGTCCACCATGTCATTTATCTTGTCACTTCGTAGTCGTCTGGCAACTTTGTGCACGTGGGTAATCTCCAAGCAGATCATACGTTGGCTAGGCAGTATCCATTGGTCTTCCCACATCTCATAACCCTCCCCACATTGCACAACACTGCAGAACCCAACACTGCAGAACCCTTCTCAACACTCCACAACCCTTCCCAACACTCCACAACCGTTTCCAACATTGCTCAACCCTTTCCGACACTCTACAACCTTCCAACACCCACAACCCTTCCCAACACTCCACAACCCTTCCCAACACTCCACAACCTTCCCAACACTCCACAACCCTTCCCAACACTACACAACCCTTCCCAACACTCCACAACCCTTCCCAACACTACACAACTCTTCCCAACACTACACAGCCCTTCCCAACACCCCACAGCCCTTCCCAACACTGCACAGCCCTTTCCAACACTCCACAGCCCTTTCCAACCCTCCACAAATCTTCCCAACACTCCACAACCTTCCCAACACTGCACAGCCCTTTCCAACACTCCAAAACCCTTCCCAACCATTTCCACACCCTTCCGCAACACTTTACAACCTTCTCATATTTCAGAACCCTTCCAATATTAACAACGTCCCAACATTTCACAACACTTGCAATACAATAAGGGTTGTAGTGAAAGGCTGATGAGTGAACATGTTATATTGTACATGTATAATTTAAAGAGAAGGTATTGAAGTGTGGTTTCCATTATTATGAGTTGAGAGAAAGTATGACTTAACACAGTGAATTGTAACGTAAACAGCTTTGATCCAAACTACGGTAGCTTTCAGTGACATGGATGCCATCACTTCGCAAAATCTGCAATTTTCGCTGTCGTTCAAACTATAAACAAAGCCCATGAGTTCCTGCAAACTTTAGTACACAACCTGCAAACTTTCGTCGCCTTATCCGTGTTTAGATCTTATCATTTTTTTTAGTTTATGCATGGATTATGCCACATCAAACTTTAGTTGCACGTGTTGACTTTGCATGGTATAAAGACTTTCTAGATCTACTTTGCCCAGCTGCGGTGAGATCTTCAATAAAATTTGAAAATATGGGAAACATTTTCGTGTTGACGTGTATATATGTCTGGAGATTGGTTTGTAAATACTGTAAATATTGTTATGTTCGCAGTGGCTATATTTCCACAGTTTTTATAGGCATGCCGTCCATTGCCAACTTATGACACAACGAATATGCGCTTCCCCTGGATTACTAGTTATGGAG
>NW_017802980.1:327868-337478 GCF_001625305.1 Branchiostoma belcheri
CTGAAACGGCATATTGTCCATATTTCCTGCGTAAACTGCATGTGATGAACGTTCGCGGTTGGTAGAGGGCAGCAAACCGCAGTGCAATTTTCCCCAACATTGGCAATGAACCCTCGCTTTAGATTACGGGCTTTTAATACAAAGGAGTAATTTACATTCAGCGAGGAAGTGATTTACCATATATCGCTACGGAAATGTTGACGGAAGTCTGAACAATATGTCCTAGCACCCCCGAAAATAGTATGGTCCTGTGTCGACATTAACATAATCTATGCCAGGATGTAATAATCACTATTTGATACTCCTAATTAATAAACGTGTGGAACATTGCATGCAAAGCAAACAAAATTTTCTTAAAGTGTAAAGTATATTATGTTTTAATAGGTTCAAAATAAATTTAGTTGCAGAAATATACCGCCCATAATAAAAATGGGAGCATCCACATCAAAGCAAAGTGAATGTCGCTTCGCCAGCCACCAAAAAAACTTCGCGAAGTACACACAGACGTGTCTGTAGGTACTCCGGTATGCTTACCTGGTGGGGTCTCAGTGATCTCGCCGGGTAGAGCGGTATTATTATCGTCTTGTACGATTTATCGTTTTGTGCGCCCTTCATTGGGTTACTATTTTTTGTTTGGTTCGGTCTACCATTAAACAGGCCCACAGAAAAAAACAAGTACCCATAGAAAATACAAAGTACCCATAGAAAATACAAAGTACCCATAGAAAATACAAAGTACCCATAGAAAATACAAAGTACCCACAGAAAATACAAAGTACCCACAGAAAAAAACAAGTACCCATAGAAAATACAAAGTACCCATAGAAAATACAAAGTACCCATAGAAAATACAAAGTACCCATAGAAAATACAAAGTACCCATAGAAAATACAAAGTACCCACAGAAAAAAATAAGTACCCATAGAAAATACAAAGTACCCATAGAAAATACAAAGTACCCATAGAAAATACAAAGTGGAATAAAAAATGCTAAGTGTACCTATGGGCCTTCGTAGGATCTGTCCATCATGTCATTTATCTTGTCACTTCGTAGTCGTCTGGCAACTTTGTGCAAGTGGGTAATCTCCAAGCAGATCATACGTTGGCTAGGCAGTATCCATTGGTCTTCCCACATCTCATAACCCTCCCCACATTGCACAACCCTCCACAACCGTTCCCGACACTCCACAACCCTTCCTAAAACTGCTCAACCCTTTCCGACACTCTACAACCCTTCCCACACCCACAACCCTTCCCGACACTCCACAACCCTTCCCAACACTCCACACCATTCTCAACACTCCACAACCCTTCCCAACACTCCACAACCCTTCCCAACACTGCACAACCCTTCCCAACACTACACAACCCTTCCCAACACTACACAACCTTCCCAACATTCCACAACCCTTCTCAACACTCCACAACCCTTCGCAACACTGCAGAACCCTTCCCAACACTGCAGAACCCTTCTCAACACTCCACAACCCTTCCCGACACTCCACAACCCTTCCCAACATTGCTCAACCCTTCCTGACACTCCACAACCCTTCCCAACACTCCACACCATTCTCAACACCTCACAACCCTTCCCAACACTCCACAACCCTTTCCAACACTCCACAACCCTTCCCAACACTAGACAACTCTTCCCAACACTCCACAACCCTTCCCAACACTCCACAGCCCTTTCCAACACTCCACAAATCTTCCAAACACTCCAAAACCCTTCCCAACCATTTCCACACCCTTCCGCAACACTTTACAACCTTCTCATATTTCAGAACCCTTCCAATATTAACAACGTCCCAACATTTCACAACACTTGCAATACAATAAGGGTTGTAGTGAAAGGCTGATGAGTGAACATGTTATATTGTACATGTATAATTTAAAGAGAATTAGGTATTGAAGTGTGGTCTCCATCATTATGAGTTGAGAGAAAGTATGACTTAACACAGTGAATTGTAACGTAAACAGCTTTGATCCAAACTACGGTAGCTTTCAGTGACATGGATGCCATCACTTCGCAAAATCTGCAATTTTCGCTGTCGTTCAAACTATAAACAAAGCCCATGAGTTCCTGCAAACTTTAGTACACAACCTGCAAACTTTCGTCGCCTTATCCGTGTTTAGATCTTATCATTTTTTTTTAGTTTATGCATGGATTATGCCACATCAAACTTTAGTTGCACGTGTTAACTTTGCATGGTATAAAGACTTTCTAGATCTACTTTGCCCAGCTGCGGTGAGATTTTCAATAAAATGGGGAAATATGGGAAACTTTTTCGTGTTGACGTGTATATATGTCTGGAGATTGGTTTGTAAATACTGTAAATATTGTTATGTTCGCAGTGGCTATATTTCCACAGTTTTTATAGGTATGCCGTCCATTGCCAACTTATGACACAACGAATATGCGCTTCCCCTGGATTACTAGTTATGGAGGTGTTTAATTGTGAACTTGTAACACCATGGAAACATCCTCCCCCTCCCCTTTACTGCAGAAATTAAGGCCTTGCAATAATGAAGGAATCTACAGTAACCCGCTGTGTTTCAAGGCTGACCTGAAGTCTGCCAGACAAGTCAGACACACTCCAGCGTGAACCATTTTAACAATGAGTTAACAAGAGAAGGGCTGGTAAAAACTTTGGTTGTATCGGCCCGACCGTTTCCTCAGTTAGCGTTTTGAGATACATGGAACCGTATGGGAAGACAGGCAGAAATATCTTAGACAGAGTAATATTATAGATTGGTTGAAAGATAACAGTAATGACAGTCTGTCTTTGTCTTCAATGGTGACTCAGGTAAAGCCGGGGGAGGGTTAGTACAGGTCACTTGTCTTATAGCACAGATAATTACACATAAACGGTTAGTTAGAGTCGATGGTTAAAAATAGGCCGAGAATGGGTGGAGATGTCCACAATGTCATTTATCTTGTCACTTCTTACCCTTCTGGCGACTTTTATTTAATAAGCACCTGGGGAGCACTACTGATCAGTAGGCCGTGTTAAGGCTCTATGAACCCAAAATGATATGAATTTTCATCCAAACCTCGATTTTTGTTGTAATTTCGCTAGAGTCGATACTTGTTCTGTCGCACACAGGATTTCTTTTGCTGGATGAATTAACGTTTCCTGAAATGATTTATTTGAAAGTTTATTGCAAATACATGCCCGAGGGCTAATTGCAGTTACAAACAACATAAGAAAGAAAATACAGTGGTATGTGAGACTATGTCTACGTCTAGCATTATACTATATTCTATTATACTTCATTCTACTATATTCCGGATTTATTACATCCGGCATTATGATTTGCAACTTCAGACGGACAGAAGGTTTTGTCAAAATCATGCCTTAGATACTAAAAAATGTCTGAAAAGTTCCCATACGCCTATTTGTCAATACATAATGTCATGTTCAAAAATACATGACTTTATTTTAAGATATCAATGTTTATCAGCGTTACATCGGGCCAAGTGGTTGTATCTTGAATTCTCAAAGCCTAGCCACGCCTACAATTCTCCCTGCATAGATAATGAATGAATGAATGAAGACCTTTATTGTACAAACATACCCACTGGGTTAGGTACAAAGGTTAACTTGAATACACAAATATATACATAACAAGATCAATCTAGTACTAGCACTACAGTCTGTTACATAATTTCGACTTCTCTTCGCTTCTCTGTGATGTTGAAAACATAAGAACATACAAGTTTAAGGATCGAGGGTTTGTCTAAGTTCATTAAAAATGTGAATTTGTAACTTCTATTAACGAGTGTGCATTTCTTTAAACCTTCTTTAAAGAAATACACAATGACACCAGAGGTGGTCCTGCTAAAAACAAACTTAGGACCTATAGACTGTTCAAATTGGCCTACAATGAAGAACAGTACCTAAATATCGACAACACACGGCACAAAAACGCCGTCACAAAACTACGGATCAGCTGCCATAAACTACACATTGAGACCGGTCGACATAACCGCACTCCCCTGGAACAACGTATTTGTCGATACTGTAATCTAGATAGAATAGAAGATGAACATATAAGATGACTATATACTATAAACGCCGCAAACAAGACAACAATGGAAGAAGTACAAAACAACCGGGTGTGAACAATATGGAGAACACATCACGTCTGGAGACAGCGGAACAGAATCATCACAACAAAGAGCAGCCGCTAGACGTGTTAATCCTGGGCGACAGCAACACAAAAGCAATCAAACCTGAGATCCTATACCCTGACAAAAGTGCCAAAAGTGATGTAACTTTCAATCTAACAGAAGCCGAGGGCTACATTCAGAACTCTGCCCTTCCTGCCCCTAAAGGTGATTCTGTTTCACATCGGCACAAATGATGTCCGGGACGCGCGCGACGCTGCTACAGTAACCGAGGGATTTCGGAGGCTCGTCCACGTCGCCCACGACAAATAGCCCAGCACCAATCTTGTCTTCTCACCCATTCTCCCAAGGGATGACCCACACCTCATGGATATAGGTGATGACATCAACTCTTTCTTAAAAGTAGTTGCGGATGAGACAAGCTATGTACATATCACAGACAACTCCAACCTCTCCAGCTCAGGAACAATCAAGAAATCCCTGTTCGCCTCAGATGGCTACCATCTGAACAGATATGGGACTCGAGTGCTGGACCCCCTCATAGGTCTGGGCGAATACAAAGGCAGAAGGAGCCAGCTTGCTAGTAATCAACCCTCTCCGATCCGCTCATACAGAGATGTAGTAATCGGTGCTCCCACAAGCAAGCAGCGCCAGTCACCTTCGCGCCCACCCACTCGCCATCAGCCCATGCGGATTCAGACCTCTCCAACCTCGAGGCCAGCCCGCCGGCCCTCCGGTCCCCCCATGGGAAGCCGTTCCTCCACACAAGGGCAGGGACGCACGGCTCCGTTTCCAGAGAACGGACCAGCAAACAACACGCTGAACTCCTCTACACAACAATCTTCTGTACGGAAGGAACATCCATTTTCCGTACCAAGTCTTAATGTTGGACCCTGGAGTCGCCACCCTCCGCCCGGACCCTGGAGTCTATCCCCGCCCACCGGACCCTGGGGCCCGCCCGTACCCCACCCTCCTGCTGCCCCCTGGGGACCTCCTCCAGCCCGGCCCAACATCCCGAACCAGCCCCGCCACGCACCGCCGAAGTTGTTGTTCTGAAGTTTTTCCTAAAACCTGCCTGGTGAGGTTTAAAAAGATTATTGTTTTCTGCATAACTAACAAGGCGATTGTTTAATATAGATGAGAATAGTTTACCTAAGCAGCTAATTATAGAGATCCCGCGATAATTGTCTGGGAGAGAAGGGTCCCCAGACTTGTGAATTGGTACAATGTGACTGAGGGACCATTCTTGTGGAAAATGCCCGTTTTGCAGGCATGTATTGAACAATTGAAGGAGTGGGGTTTGGAGTACTATTAAAAGTGTGTATTTACTATATAGAAGTCTACTACTAATATGCTATGTGTGTGTTGACTATTAAAAATGTGAGTTTGATAATGAGCTGCCTACACATCTCTATCCTACCTGACGACCCGCACACTTGAGGGCGAGACAAGAGGTGAACAAGTCCGACCCGAAGTTTCTTCAACAACATTTGTAGCGTTTTGAGATGTGGGGCGACAAGCAGAAATATTTTAGACATAATAATATTATAGATTGGTTGTAAGATAACAAGAATGCAGTAATGACAGTCGGTCTCTGTCTTCAATGGTGACTCAGGTCGTTGTCTATGGGTAGGGCTGAGATAGGGAGTGGAGCTGTCAATCATTTAGTTCATTCATCTTGTCACTTCTAATATACAGGTTTGGCAGGACTTTGTTTACGCAGGGGTCACTATCGTCAAGCTCCCAGACTGATGTAGGAACGTATTTCTCACATACCTGTGTTCTAGATTCTATGCAGTTTAAGATCTCCGTTCGGTATTCAGGCGCATCTCCAAAATCCTGGTTAACATTCCATATGGAGTTGCACAAGTGAGTTTCAGACCATAACAGCACCTCCTTTGCACACCTTTAAAGACACGATAGTCTTTTTTTTATTCCAACATTTCATGACTAGACATGGCGACGGCACACTCGTGTTATATCAACTTATTTCATGCCGCCACCAACGCAGAGGACGAATACGGAAGAGGACAATACAATACTCATTTACACCTGAGCTAAGTGAGGAAAGTCGTGTAAAGTGCCTTTCCCAAGGGCACAAGATCGGTGGCATGTCAGGACTCGAACCCGGGACCTCTTGATTCCGAGTCGAGCACGATACATTCTTGACTTGGGACCTCAGACCTCTGGGCGCTATTTGATATCACTACTCCGGATATGGTCTTTTTGTGCGTACAACTCTGAGATACCGCCCCCCTCAATTACTAGTGTTATGTAACATCCCTTTCCTTGGTGCTGAAAGACCATTCTCTTCACAGTACTATAAAAAATACCACATTCTGTTTGTCCTCCTTCAAATTCTATCACCTCCGTGATGTTCACCTTCATGAAAACTAGCTTTAGTATATGTAGATCGTAGCTGCTGGCTACAAAATACCAATTTTTACCTCGAAACAATGAGATGCCAGCTGAAGCAGCAACAGACTGCGTGCATGGTCTAAGAGCGCCCCGCTGCGGTTCCTTTACAAGGTACACCACGTGGTGCTTGTAGTTACTTGTGTGATTTCAGTGACATTTAGTGATATATGATAAATCCAAACATTACATTACTAGTATACTTTGATGTCCTTTTACATTTTTGTCACTTAAGCCTTGAGTTTACGTATACACCAATCATCCTCCCGAGGCAGGGTCGGTGGCGCGGTATTCTATACCCTTACAAGCATTAAAAAATCAGGGTTCTCACCAGGATTTTTTCACAGCGTAGGGGTCAGGTATAGAAGGGCAACTTTCTGCGGCGCGAGTCACGCACCGAGTCCCCAAAACATGGGCCTGATATTCTCCCCCAAAAATTTTGTAACTCATATTAACCACTTAAGACACTATTTACTGTTTATTGGGGGACAGATTTTGTTTTCCCTCTGTTATAGCTTCATTCTTAAGTTATATTTTCATTTTTTTAAAGATTAATGAAGCTTCTGCCCCCAAAAACCACCCCTACGCTGGTTGAAACACAGTGTAGGGGGCTAAATCACAGCGTAGGGGGTCAAAATCACAGCGTAGGGGGCCCCTACGCTCAAACAGCCTAGTGAGAACTACTAGTATGCATTTGTATGAAATGTATGCACTACAGTTTTCTCCACCCTGCTGAATTCTCTGATTATCCTCCATCTTTTCTGCTGCCTACTCCTCTTTCTTCCTCCTGATGGTTCTGGCTATTCCCGATGACTGTGACACATGTCCATACCACTTTGAGAGGATGTCCCTATCTGAATATAGGAACATGTTTTCATAGGTGTAAAGTGCCTTTCTCATAGCACAACACTGGGGCCTGTCAGGGATTAGATTCTGAGTCAACAACCCCAACCACAGGACCACCTTTTTATACATGTATACTCAGCACTATGCCACCTTGATCATCCTGTTCTCCACGGGTGTCATCAAAACTGGCTGGGGAGGGGGGGGGGTAGACTCTTCCACAACTGTTTCCCCATGTATTAAACTCCACAACCTGCAAAGTTTTATCACCACTGACCTGATTATATCAATGAATGTTTTGCGCACATCAATCCAGTATGGCTTAATTTGGAGGTTTAGAGCCATGTTCAAATTTGGGCATAATTTCTGTCCTTGAATTTTATAAAAATTTCTTGTGTTGGAAACAAATTCTATGTATTTCACTACCATAAAGAGTAGATTGGAAAATGTTTTGACTTGGAAAAATGTCAAGCAGGTTGGGCCAAGGCCATCATATGAATAGATAATTTATTTTTTCATTGCACAATTGTAGTGCAAATGTAGTTCTAATGGTAAACCATTGGAGAATAGTGTTTGTTTTACACCGCCACAGTATTCTGACCTGTCAACATTTTGGCAGTTGAGCAGCCATCAAAAATTTGTATTGAGAGTGACTGCTTTGTGTTGGATTTAAGTGTTCAAAAACTGTACAATATTATCCGTAAATTAAATTTCATCAGGTTGGTAAACATACGAATAGCAGTTCTTTGATCACAACCATTTATTTTTACGAGCCGACGTTTCGATGACCGTCTGTCATCTTCATCAGGGCCATTCTGACTGGTTTACTGTGCACTGTGACTTTTGCTAATTTCTATTTGGGATTGCATAGCTCAGTATTGTTAGCTAACAAATGTTATATTATATATAGAAACACTTGATGTAACAATGCCTAGTACGTACAATTGCACTACATTTGGAAATGCATTGACATTGTTAACAGTAAAAACTAGCTAAGTGCACCATGAACCAATTTACAGTGCACTGTGACCCATGTAACACCTTTAGTGCACTATGCACCAAGTAACATCTAGCGTCAGTGCACAGTAAACCAGTCAGAATTGCCCTGATGAAGATGACAGACGGTCATCAAAACATCGGCTCTTTGAAAATAAATGGTTGTGATCAAAGAACTTTGCTGTACAATATTATGTTTTATTCTGACATCACAGATTAGATCTCATTCTAATCATGGGTAGGGTTTAATACAAATGGTACATATATTTTTCTTTTCATTGAAAAGATTTTTTCTCTTTTATGTTAATTATCTGTGTGATGTATTTGTGTTCCAAATGAATTATGTAGCTAAAGAATTAGCCTTCAGCAAGGTTATTTCATACAAGTTCCCATTTTTAAAATATTATTTAACTTTAATTAGTGCTTAAACCAAAGTAATACAAAATATATATCTGTCACGTAATATAATGACACCTAAGAGATAAATATACAGAATGAAAACTGTATTTTAAGATGGATTTTTACCAAGCACCAAGAAATCTGGACTTAAGAAAGTGATTTTTATGTGGATTTAGCACCACTGAATTGTTGCATGGGTGTAGTTTTTTTTAGATTTGATTTAGGCTACTGGAGTGGCTGAATTATACCTGTAAGTTTTTTACCTTCCCCCTGCAACTTACCTTCCCCCCTACAAATTTACTATTTGCAGGCTGTCCAATGACAAGAAACAAGACATAGCCTTCAGAACACCACATTTATTGTCACTTCTGAATCAGTAGTATTGAATGCCACATGCCACATTAGAAGATGAACACACGTAACTACATGTACACATGTCAATATGGCACAATGTAGTATGATCAAATAAGTAAGGAACAAAATTTCTGTACCAAAAACTGTACCAAAGGAATTGCTAAATAAAAATATGCAGTATTCATTCATTCATTATATAATAAGAAAGCTGCAAATAGTTCAATAAAACGGAAGGAAACCATACCTTATCAATACTTCATTTTCATGCATACACATGTACACCTTCATGTTATGTTATGAAACTTTTTATGAAATACTGAAGTAGCAATACGTCTAACATCAGAATATTGAATTATTACTTTAACAATAAAAATTACTTCTGGATGAAAGAAATTAAAATTGGAAATCATTCCATCACCATTCTGTGATATTCTGCTTATCAAAATCCACAAACACATTTCACTCAAAGTA
>NW_017802980.1:337498-339148 GCF_001625305.1 Branchiostoma belcheri
CAGTGACATGGATGCCATCACTTCGCAAAATCTGCAATTTTCGCTGTCGTTCAAACTATAAACAAAGCCCATGAGTTCCTGCAAACTTTAGTACACAACCTGCAAACTTTCGTCGCCTTATCCGTGTTTAGATCTTATCAATTTTTTTTAGTTTATGCATGGATTATGCCACATCAAACTTTAGTTGCACGTGTTGACTTTGCATGGTATAAAGACTTTCTAGATCTACTTTGCCCAGCTGCGGTGAGATCTTCAATAAAATTTGAAAATATGGGAAACATTTTCGTGTTGACGTGTATATATGTCTGGAGATTGGTTTGTAAATACTGTAAATATTGTTATGTTCGCAGTGGCTATATTTCCACAGTTTTTATAGGCATGCCGTCCATTGCCAACTTATGACACAACGAATATGCGCTTCCCCTGGATTACTATTATGGAGGTGTTTAATTGTGAACTTGTAACACCATGGAAACATCCCCCCCCCCTTTACTGCAGAAATTAAGGCCCTGCAATAATGAAGGAATCTACAGTAACCCCGCTGTGTTTCAAGGCTGACCTGAAAGTCTGCCAGACAAGTCAGACACACTCCAGCGTGAACCATTTTAACAATGAGTTAAGAAGAGAAGGGCTGGTAAATTTGGTTGTATCGGCCCGACCGTTTCCTCAACAACTTTTGTAGCGTTTTGAGATGCGTGGAAAAAGTATGGGAAAAGAGGCAGAAATATCTTAGAGTAATATAATTTATTATAGATTGGTTGTAAGATAACAAGAATGCAGTAATGACAGTCTGTCTTTGTCTTTAATGGTGACTCAGGTAAAGCCGGGGGAGGGTTAGTACAGGTCACTTGTCTTATAGCACAGATAATTACACATAAACGGTTAGTTAGAGTCGCTGGTTAAAAATAGGCCGAGAATGTCACAATGTCATTTATCTTGTCACTTCTTACCCTTCTGGCGACTTTTATTTAATAAGCACCTGGGGAGCACTACTGATCAGTAAGCCGTGTTAAGGCTCTATGTACCCAAAATGATATGAATTTTCATCCAAACCTCGATTTTTGTTGTAATTTCGCTAGAGTCGATACTTGTTCTGTCGCACACAGGATTTCTTTCGCTGGATGAATTAACGTTTCCTGAAATGATTTATTACATCCGGCATTATCATGATTTGCAACTTCAGACGGACAGAAGGTTTTGTCAAAATCATGCCTCAGATACTCAAAAATGTCTGAAAAGTTCCCATACGCCTATTTGTCAATACATAATGTCATGTTCAAACATACATGACTTTATTTTAAGATATCAATGTTTATCAGCGTTACATCGGGCCAAGTGGTTGTATCTTGAATTCTCAAAGCCTAGCCACGCCTACAATTCTCCCTGCATAGATAATGAATGAATGAATGAAGACCTTTATTGTACAAACATACCCACTGGGTTAGGTACAAAGGTTAACTTGAATACACAAATATATACATAACAAGATCAATCTAGTACTAGCACTACAGTCTGTTACATAATTTCGACTTCTCTTCGCTTCTCTGTGATGTTGAAAACATAAGAACATACAAGTTTAAGGATCGAGGGTTTGTCTAAAGTTCATTAAAAAATGTGAATTTGTAACTTCTATTAACGAGTGTGCATTTT
>NW_017802980.1:339168-342342 GCF_001625305.1 Branchiostoma belcheri
TTACTATTTGCAGGCTGTCCAATGACAAGAAACAAGACATAGCCTTCAGAACACCACATTTATTGTCACTTCTGAATCAGTAGTATTGAATGCCACATGCCACATTATAAGATGAACACACGTAACTACATGTACACATGTCAATATGGCACAATGTAGTATGATCAAATAAGTAAGGAACAAAATTTCTGTACCAAAAACTGTACCAAAGGAATTGCTAAATAAAAATATGCAGTATTCATTCATTCATTATATAATAAGAAAGCTGCAAATAGTTCAATAAAACGGAAGGAAACCATACCTTATCAATACTTCATTTTCATGCATACACATGTACACCTTCATGTTATGTTATGAAACTTTTTATGAAATACTGAAGTAGCAATACGTCTAACATCAGAATATTGAATTATTACTTTAACAATAAAAATTACTTCTGGATGAAAGAAATTAAAATTGGAAATCATTCCATCACCATTCTGTGATATTCTGCTTATCAAATCCACAAACACATTTCACTCAAAGTAGGTAACGTTACGTTATGTTGTAACAAAAGTGAAGAGTTGGACACAATATAGCCATGCATGTTCTACAAGACAACATCATTAGGCCACACCAATTTAATTTCTTGGTTAACGGATTCACCCGCTTCATTTTTTTCTGATTTGCAAATAAAAATTCAGAATCAACTGCAAAATGCTCATATTTTGCCCTGAACAGTTGAAAACAGGCCTTTTCTTCCTAGTTGTTACAGTTATTCCATCTTTCAATGCAGTTAAAAGTTCAAAATTCATTGTTTAAATTTTGAAATGCCTGGTGTGTTGACTTCATGGCTCCTATCGTACCATTTTGGGCCATAATAGGATGCCTAGGCCTGTTTTTATTTTTATTTATTTTTCGCCTGCCCGCTCCTTTATTTTTCTAGAAAAATCCGTTAACCAAGAAATTAAATTGGGCGTGGCCTTATATCTATTTTCTATCAATACAATGGAGACATTGTAATTTCTAAGCAGATGTGAATCATAAGTAAGAAAAATGAGACAACCCAACATCACCTATAGTTAGCTTGTTGATGATAAGAAAGAAAGAAAGATACATCTTGAGCCTGTAATCTTAAGGAACTTGAATCTTGTCTTCTTCTGGCGAGTCTTCCGGAAGGAATGATCCCCCAGCTCAATCACTTCTTGGATTTCTTCTCCTGTCAAGAAATGAAGGAGAGGTTTAATGAGAGATAGCCAGAACTACCCCCCATCTCAACTTTCCAAACACAACCCCCCCTCTTGTTACAATTGCAATCACCATTTCATTACCACTTTGGGTAAAATTAGCATCCATAGGATACTACTTTTTGCCAAGATTCTACATCAACAACCCTAAAACCACCTTACCACCTCTGCAAGCATTGGTTACACAAAGTATAGTACAAATAAATTTATTCTTTGAATGTAACTATCATCCTCATCTTATTGAAGGTGGACCAGGTACTTAACACATCAATTGCCAGTAATAATACAATTCTCATTATGATATACAATTTCACAAAGAATTGACCTCCTGTTATGGAAATACTGTCCTAGTTTGCATCCTACAATGTTTATCCCCTAGTCTAACTTCAGTTCATGTTTCAATTATGATACGACTGGAAATGTTTATGACATTCTCTCATTTACAATGGAAATACCACGATACCCTCAAACGTTATCCTGGTTATGGATGAACCAACAACAAGAACCAGGTGTCAGAAAATGAAAGTGAAGATTGTAGGTTCTGCTGACATGTGTGTGGAACTGTCCATGTTCTTACCTGCTGCCTCTGTGCCAGGATGATCATGATGCGGCGGAAGATGTTGACAAAGTCCAGGAACAGGTCCACACAGTGCCTGATGAGGAGGTCAATCAGGTCAACTTTGCAACTTTTTACATTGATTTGCAAGCCCTGCCCTGCATAATTTCCTATCTCTCACATTATATAATTTTTATCAGCTACATGTACAGACAGCATCATTCTTTCCATCTGACAGAATTTTACCGCTCATGGTGGACAGAAATGATGTGTTAAGATATGGAAAGAGATGCCATTAATCTACTGGTAAGCTTAGTTGACCAGCATAATTGTTCCCTCAAAATACAGCAAATAGTGTTTAAGAGGATCAAGATTGCAAACTTTTTCCGTCCCCCCTAGGATCTGGATTGTCACACGCACACCTTCAGCACTTGTCATGATGTTATGCCAAACAAAATTGAGATGGTGGAAAACATTTCAGGCTGGTGAGAACACTGGCTACTAAGACAACTGAGTTACGGTGGAACAAGTTCACAAAGACAACAGGATCTTTGTGACAAAATGACTAATGTTGCCAGAAAGAGACAAGTCTTGGGTAAAATTGAGCCAATTCTAAAGAAAATCCTAGAAGACAGGTTCAATATCAAACAAAAACACATTTCAGGCAGGCTGTTTATAACACATGTGAGCACATTAAGCTGTAGCCTGGTGTCCAAAACTGGTGACAGAGAAAGAAAGAAACTCAAGCTAAAACATAGGTTTGGACAACAGGCTACAGCTTAATGTGCTTAAAGTTGCGCCCTGAAACCCTTCTGTCAGCCATGGAACAACTGTCTCAGAAAATTTGGTTGTGCACTGATATTTAGTACTGTAGCTTTTGCAATGTAAGGTTAGCCTAGTTACCAAACCTATTTTAGATCTCTTCAAATAGTTCTCTCCACTATTTGCAGAGATTGAAAGCAACTCGGCAGCTAATACATGTAGTTTTGGTATTATATAAACCAGGCAAAGTGGTCATTTTTTCAGCAACTTGTGACAGCAGCTCTCCCTAGTGATCCAGTGCGGTACTGCAGCCTGTGGTTCTACTCCACTCACCAGATGTAATCAGTGTCTCCACGGCGGCGCTTCTCCACGATCAGCTGGGTGTCATACAGCACAAAGGCACAGAAGATGGCCAGTCCCACATACAGCTGTGCCTGGGAGGTGGTGGAAAACACAGGAATATTTCATGGCTATTACTGTGATAGAACTCTACAGTTTAAAAAAAAATACTTAAGATAAAAATTTAACCCTTGTCCTGCGGGGCCCATATATATATGGGTTGCACATACAGTACCATCTTTATAGCGCCCTGTATATGTACGATTTTGAAAGAGGAAGTAGGACCTGAAG
>NW_017802980.1:342362-343690 GCF_001625305.1 Branchiostoma belcheri
TGTTCCTATCTGGACTTATTGGCTTTTAAACATTTCGCCAGAAAGTGCCCTGCAGTTCCAGAACAAGCTGCTAGGGAGACCAAACTCACACCACTTATTCCTGACAGGAAAAGCAATCTGTCACCAAAACATCAAGACCATAGCATGTTCAGGACAAAAGATACAAAAACCGGAAGTTCTGCTGCAGTACCAAGGTCATCCACCAGGAGGCCCATATTTGACCTTGACGTTTGTCTTCCTAAGACTAACCAACATACCAAATATCATCATAATCCGTAAAGGCGTTCTGAAGTTATGCTGACCACAAAGTTGCGGAAACACAGACAGACAGACAGACAGACACACACACATACATACATACATACAGACAGACACGCCAAAAACAATACCTCCATTTTTCATGGAGGTAACAAAAACACATTTCAGGCAGGCTGTTTATAACACATGTGAGCACATTAAGCTGTAGCCTGGTGTCCAAAACTGGTGACAGAGAAAGAAAGAAACTCAAGCTAAAACATAGGTTTGGACAACAGGCTACAGCTTAATGTGCTTAAAGTTGTGCCCTGAAACCCTTCTGTCAGTTTTTTACATGCACTAGGCCATGAAACAACTGTCTCAGAAAATTTGGTTGTGCACTGATATTTAGTACTGTAGCTTTTGCAATGTAAGGTTAGCCTAGTTACCAAACCTATTTTAGATCTCTTCAAATAGTTCTCTCCACTATTTGCAGAGATTGAAAGCAACTCGGCAGCTAATACATGTAGTTTTGGTATTATATAAACCAGGCAAAGTGGTCATTTTTTCAGCAACTTGTGACAGCAGCTCTCCCTAGTGATCCAGTGAGGTACTGCAGCCTGTGGTTCTACTCCACTCACCAGATGTAATCAGTGTCTCCACGGCGGCGCTTCTCCACGATCAGCTGGGTGTCATACAGCACAAAGGCACAGAAGATGGCCAGTCCCACATACAGCTGTGCCTGGGAGGTGGTGGAAAACACAGGAATATTTCATGGCTATTACTGTGATAGAACTCTACAGTTTAAAAAAAAATACTTAAGATAAAAATTTAACAATGATTGAGATACATTTGTAACTACCCTGCTGTAAGCTAGCTGTTCTTACCTGAAAGAGGAAGTAGGACCTGAAGAACAGGTTGATGAGTCCTGCAAACAGCAGCATCTGAACCCCAGACATCAGCATCCCTGCAGGCAACAAGTGTCCAGTGGAGCGTTAATATGTGGTGTTCACTAGCTTTACCTCCATTTAGCAAGAGGTTTTGTTTTGGTGTGTCTGTCTGTTTGTCCGTCCATCTGTCTGTCTGCTTGTATT
>NW_017802980.1:343710-349506 GCF_001625305.1 Branchiostoma belcheri
AAAAAAATACTTAAGATAAAAATTTAACCCTTGTCCTGCGGGGCCCATATATATATGGGTTGCACATACAGTACCATCTTTATAGCGCCCTGTATATGTACGATTTTGGGGTGTTTCTCGTGCAACGCATCACACCGCAGCGAAACGCAACGAATGCGGAAGTAACTACGCCACCGCGGGCCAAAAAAAGTCAAGGGTCTGTGACCTGATTAAGACATGAAATTATTTGAAAATATTGTGTAAAAATTGCCAGCAGGACAAGGGCTAACAATGATTGAGATACATTTGTAACTACCCTGCTGTAAGCTAGCTGTTCTTACCTGAAAGAGGAAGTAGGACCTGAAGAACAGGTTGATGAGTCCTGCAAACAGCAGCATCTGAACCCCTGACATCAGCATCCCTGCAGGCAACAAGTGTCCAGTGGAGCGTTAATATGTGGTGTTCACTAGCTTTACCTCCATTTAGCAAGAGGTTTTGTTTTGGTGTGTCTGTCTGTTTGTCCGTCCATCTGTCTGTCTGCTTGTATTTCTGCAGTTATCTCCACATCCTCGGCATGTAAGGACACTGACAGGAATTTAGGTCAAAGGTCCCAGAAAAGTTTATGACATTTCCTGCCTTCAATTTCCCCACTACATGTATATGTATGTCTTTTTGTAAGATTTTTCATTTGTTTTAATCGTAAATTTTTATGTCAATTATCTAATCAGTTTATTTCTGCAACAGCGACCTGAATTATAAGACTTTCGTTTAATTTCTTTTTGTAGATGTAAAAACTAGTTTACACACTTCAGTTATTATTTCTGTGTCTTGATTTTGTTTAATTAATCAATTATTTCATTGTTTAATTTTGATGTTTAATTCAAATATATTTTGTCATGTATCATAGTTACCTTTGTTTGGGGTAGGCCCTACACTACAGTTACTACAGTTACAATATTTTGCAGTGTCATGATTCCATAGTAGAGAGGTCACCACAGTGGTTGACTGTGAACTGAGTGTTGCCTTACCTCCCAGGAACAGGTAGTAGCGGTTCTCTGCCCACAGAGCGCTCAGACTGAAGCTCACAAACACCACGGTGGTGGCCATGAACGCAGTGGGAATGATGCTGGGGAACAAACAACACACATCTCAGTCTAGGATTATCAACAGGGCTGCCTTACATGTAGGCACTCTTTTCATCAGACTTTGATCACAGAGCGACTGTCTAACAACCAAGGATTCATGTTCATATAAAATAATTAGAATACGATGCACACTATTTACATGTATGTATGACTTTAAAAACAATGAAACACACGAAACGTGGAAAATGTCGTCTTTGTCTATGAAATCTGTACAAATTTTAGTTGCTCATTGGTTGCAGTCTGTAGTGGAAAAAAGCTCTCATGCCCCTACAGCTACAGGCAAAATCTGTAAATTACAAACAAAATTTAATTCACAATATGAAAACTCGGTATAAATGGAATATTATTGTTTACCAACACAACCTACCTTCTGAAATAACAAGTCCTGTGTAAACTTAGGCTTTATTCTACACTCTAACCAATCTTTCACACCTGGTCCTTTCCTTTTCCTACTTCTCCAGTTTTGTAAATGGTTTTTATTGTCCAAACAGTACCCGTGCAGTCGCAGCCTTTATACGGCTGAATTGATGCAGGGTATCACATAATAATCAATATAAATCACAACAATCAAATGATAATACACATGACACACATATTTGTTCCGTAAAATTTTTGTGGAACTGTCGCAAGGGTCTGTGCAGCTGCCATTCGGCGCCACAAGGTGACCTCAATACGACTTTCCCCAACCGAAGTTAGGTATCCATTCACACCTGGGTGGAGTGAGGAAAGTCATGTAAAGTGCCTTTCCCAAGGGCACAACGTCGGGGCGCATGTTCAGACATGTCCCGGGTACAACTCGGAATCGAACCTGGGTCTCCCCGGTTCATAGTCGATTGCTCTAACCACTACACCACCCGACGCCACAGGGTTGCCTTTATAGGCACTCTCTTCATTAGACCTTGATCACAGAGCGACTGACGGTTGTTCGTATAGAATAATTGAAAATGATGTACAATATTTATGTATGACTTTAAAACAATAAAACACACGAAATGTGGAAAAGTTCGTCTTTGTCTATGAAATCTGTGCAAATTTTAGTAGCTCATTGGTTGCAGCCTGTAGTGGAAAAAAAGCAGCCACAGGGAAAATCTGTACCAATTCTGTAAATTACAAACAAAATCTAATTCACAATGTGAAAACTCAGTATAAATGGGACATTATTGTTTACCAACACAACCTACCTTCTGAAGTAACAAGTCCTGTGTAAACTTAGGCTTTATTCTACACTCTAACCAATCTATCACACCTGGTCCTTTCCTTTTCCTACTTCTCCAGTTGCAAACACCTCGCTGTCAAACAGCCAACTGGTGCACAATTACAGGACAAATAGGTTTGGGACATCGTTGAGCGATATCACATCAAACTGTCACACACACTTCTCCACACACAGATTTCAATTACTACAGTTTGGCCTTAGATAGATGCAATCATAGTACAGATCAGGAGGTGGTGAGAAAGGTGCCATTTAAATGTCAGACCTCTTGTCAGAGGGATACATTTCATCTATCTGTTGAACAGATAAGTAAGAAGGGTGGAAAATTATATCCCATGATTAATACAGAATATCTGAATTTGTTTATGGAGGCAAACTGGTGAATTTTGGACTGTGAGGGAAAATTTCCATTTAAAGGTCATCAAGAGACTCAAGATATATCATGTGCTTTTAAAGTGGAGAAGTCTTACTTTTATCATGAAAGTTCATCTGTGTTGGTAGTAATCATAGTAAAACATAGAACTTTATTCCAACACAAGGGTTACAGAGCGATCAAATTTTTGACGACCACTGTCGCCTTCATCAGGATAATTAATGACCAATCACTTCACAACGTGATCTCGCGAAAGTTACGGTTTACAAACACATGACCTTATTCACACAAGATTTTACTGATACGTGACGTAAGCAATTGATCAAAAGTGCCAGTCAACAAGTCTTAGAACATTTGTACCAACAAGGAAGTGTTAATTATTATTGTAACAATGTGTATTGTTAGGATTAGTAAGCAGCCGGTTCTATCCCCTCCCTTGGGCGGGGCCGCGGCCACCTGTTCGAACACGTGCCAGCGCACGTGCCAGTGTCGTGTTCGAACAGGTGATCTATACCGGTACCGTTCGAGGGAAGGGGCTCTAGAACCGGCCGGTTAGTACTTGAATAAAGGAGTTGAGATTGAGAGAGGAGATGAGAAAGCCATTGACGAGTTCAGACGTGCGTCCTTTTCGTCCTGTTACATTATAAACAGTTTCATTGGTACAAACCGGGAGCAGGGACTTCAAGTCAAGACCTCTCCTTCCTGTAATGAAATGTGTTATTAGGCCACACCAATTTAATTTCTTGGTTAACGGATTTTTCTAGAAAAAATAATGGAGCGGGCGGGCGAAAAAAAATAAAATAAAAACAGGCCTAGGCATCCTTTTATGGCCAAAAATGGTACGATAGGAGCCATGAAGTCATCACACCAGGCTGGTTCAAAATTTAAACAATGAATTTTGAACTTTTAATGATACCACTGCATTGAATGATGGAATAACTGTAACAACTAGGAAGAAAAGGATTGTTTTCAACTGTTTAGGGCAAAATACGAGCATTTTGCAGTTGATTCTGATATTTTTTTTTTTTTGCAAATCGGAAAAAAATGAGGAGGGCGAATTCGTTAACAAATAAATTGAATTGGTGTGGCCTTATAAAGACACACATACCTTGGGTCAATCTGAATAACTGTATCCATCAGGGGGCCAAGGCCAAGGCCTGTAGAAAGTAACACAAAATGTGATTACATGACTGTATACCTGTATATTGTACACCAGTAAACTACATCAAGGCATATAACTTAAGGCCAGAAAATAAGGTTTGACAATAAGGAGACATTGGCAAAGAAAATCAAGACAAAAACAATGAAACAAGACAGATTTTGTAATATTTTTCAGAAAAGATATTCCTAAAACATCTGACATTCCCCCTTGTACCATTTCAAGCAATAGTGTTCAGAATATGTGGCAACCTTGCAAATCAGACATGTTTATTTGGCTATACACACTCCACTAAAACTACTCCATTTTACAACAATGACAGCAATTTTACCAATTCTGCTCCATACCAAGCCTTATAGTTGGAAATATATCCCCATTAAACCATTTTCCTTGTGCTAGATAACTCTTATAAACAGAGAAGGGTTCTTCTATTACTCTTAAATTGCAGTTTTAAGGATACAATAGAGACTGATTGATAGTGCCCCTAACAAAAGTGATTGTGAAGAATGGGATTCAAGATTGCTTGAAATAAAAACCCTCTCTCTCAAGGAGAGGCCATTCAGAAAATCAATAGTAGTAAAGATATCAGACTAGAGATGGGTACATCAGGGTGCATTTTATGTTTTTCTGTTAGACTATGTATTGTAGGTTTTGTTTTTGTTTAAAAAAACTGACAATTTCTAGGCAATAATAACTATTACAGAAACTGTAACAGTAGTCCTGACATACAGCACTGTCTTTATGCATGCGTGCAGATCATCAATTAACTTTTGTTGTTTCACCTTTGGTCCAGAATTTTCTGTCATCAGTGTGTGTATTTGTGTGTCTATGTCTCTGTGTGTTTTCTAATATTCTATTATTCCCAATGTGTGCGGTACACTGTAACAATGCTACCCTACATCCTCAGTGTTGCTGTTTTCTCTGTGGAAACATTATGGTAGCAAAACAGTATGGCTAAAGGGGTGAAGTGTGTAATCTCTGATTATGTTTACCAAAGGAAAACATATTGTTTTTGCTCTGTTTCTTCCTCTTCTTCTTCTCCAAACAGTGACCTATGACCTGACCAATGACATGATTTGTTGACGTCTGTCACCATGGTGACAGGTTGGGTTACATAATGTTGCAATTTTGTAGTCTGCTCTGCTCCTGTCACCATATATAATATACTAGTAGCACATGTATGTGAATGTGTTTGAGTAAGAATTAACGGAGCAGACCATGTCCGAAGGTAAACATTATGCATTTGCTTTGCAAATGTTACATATACTTCAGTCTGTAGTTTCATGTTAAGTTTGTTGACTTACCGACACAGAAGGCGAATCCTGTCATGATGCCCAGACGCTTGAGCTGGTTACTAGGTGAGTTCTCTGTCACTCCCAGCCACACCAGCAGGCCGATGGAGGCAATAGCAGACAGGAAACCTCCCTGCAGAGACAAATCATCACTGAACTGCACTTCTTGTTCCGCCGCTCAGAACCTTTCAGCGTGCCACTAGGTTCTCTTTCATTTCTCATCAATACACCGTTAACATACCTGTCTCCAAGTCATTTTACAACAACAGCTTCTTTCCCCGGACTGCAAAATCATGGAACTCTCTTCCAAACAGTTGCTTCCCGTTTGACTACAATCTACAAAGCTTCAAAACAAAGGTCCACCGCCATCTCCTGACATAACTACATTATACTCACTTAAGTACCTCTAGCTCTATGCCTAGAAGTGGCCAAAAATAACTGGCCTTGCATTGAGAGAGGCCATATACATCAGGGCACTTCAACCATCGCTCAACCGGGACAGGGGGCGATATCGACTTCAGACAACCCTTGACCCTTTGCTGACATCACACGTGGGAAAAATCACATGTCCACATGGGTCAGATAGCTGAGGAAGACTGAGTGATTCAGTCAAAAGATTCTGGTGAGTCAAATTT
>NW_017802980.1:349526-352851 GCF_001625305.1 Branchiostoma belcheri
ACATCTGAGATGTCTGGACAAATTCTCTGAACAGTCAGATGTTTGAGATAGCATCTGCTATGTTTTATCAGTGACAGAGAAGAGTCTGAAGACAAGTGTAACCTGCACACTGAATGAGTGTCTGAATTGATATGTAAATAACTGAGAAAAATCAAGTAGGTCCTGTTGTGTCTGAGGAAGGCAGAGTCCAGTCAAATCTACTGAATTTTTTCATATAAAGGTTACACTTCACTTCTTCAGACTCATTTTCAGTCTTTGATGAGAGAATTTACCCATCTGCTTGATCTATTTTGCATTATGTAATGTTCTACCCAGATGTCATGTTTAACATTACAATACAAAACATTCAGCACCAAGGACAGGTCCTATATCTTACATGTATTCTAAAAGTACACCTCATATAAGCTTTTATAGTATGACTTAGAACATGGCTTGAAGTTCAGACCTATATTTCCTCTATCTACCTGTATTTCAATCATATGGTAAAGTGTAGTTAGTACTGTAGAATGGCATACCTGGAAGTGCATTCTATATATTATGTAACCTGTAACCATTATTAGTGTCTAAGTTTTCATTCACATTATCAATATGTCCAACATTACAATGAATAATAATTGCTGTCATTCTTTTAACAAGAATTCATTCATTATGTTTACTGTTTTCTTCCTCTTCTTCTTCTCCAAACAGTGACCTATGACCTGACCAATGACATGATTTGTTGATGTCTGTCACCATGGTGACTAGTTGGTGTTGGGTTACATAATGTTGCAATTTCATGGTCTGCTCTGCTCCTGTCACCATATATAATATACTAGTAGTACATGTATGTGAATGTGTTTGAGTAAGAATTAACAGAGCAGAAAGGTAAACATTATGCATTTGCTTTGCAAATGTTACTTCTCTAGTTTCCTTTTTTTTTCTCTGGTGCAAGTTTTCAAGAAATTAGATATGCACTCACTCACACTCACTACATTTGTATATACACACCTGTATAAATCCAGTCATCAGATGTACGTAGGCACCTGCTGCAGCTGCAAGCATGGCGATGGCCAGGCTGGAGTACACCTTTTTCAGGTGCTCCTTCACAGGCTTCTCCCTGAACAAAAGGAACAAAATGGCATGTGTTACCTGAGGAATATTCTACTAACTGTTATCTAGACCATGCTTGATATCATGTACAATGTAGTGGGGTCGTGTGGCGTACATTAATTTTGTAAAGTCAAGTTGTGTGGCAGTGTTCAACTCAGAACCAAGTGGTCCCAGGTTTGAATCCCGCTATGTCAATGATCTTGTGCAGGGACCAGGAGTTGATCCTGATTGAGAGGTGACACCCATGATAAAAGCATGGCAGCTGACAGGTCATGCTTGTTCAGACCGACTTTTGGCCACACCAATTTAATTTCTTGGTTAACGGATTCGACCGCTTCATTTTTTGCTGATTTGCAAAACAAAACAACAGTTAAAAACAGTCCTTTTCATCCTAGTTGTTACAGTTATTCCATCTTTCAATGCAATGGTATCATTAAAAGTTCAAAATTCATTGTTTAAATTTTGAACTGGCCTGGAGTGTTGACTTCATGGCTCCTATCGTACCATTTTGGGTCATAATAGGATGCCTACCCCTGTCTTTATTTTATTTTATTTTTCGCCCGCCCGCTCCATTATTTTTCTAGAAAAATCCGTTAACTAAGAAATTAAATTGGTGTGGCCTTTTCCTCTAACACATTATGCTGCCCTAAAATACTGGGAAACACAAGCAAACACACCACAAACAGTACCACTGTTTTCACAGAGGTAACAAGCCTGTTGACGGGGAGCGGATCTTGGGAAGCGGACTAAAGCTAACAAGGCTGGATACCAGGCTATAGCTGTACAAAACAAGAACCATGTATCTACTGTACTAATATGCTTGACTTTTATTGTCTAATTTTATGGACCAGATGCACCCCAAATGTAGAATTATAGACCCATTGTTTATTCATATCTACCAATCATTGTGCAGATAGAAGAATCCATTTGCACGCTACCCGCCCCCTACAGAGTGTTAACTGTGTCAGACCTGGCATTGGGGTGAGTTCTAGTCTGAAGAAAGGCCAGCCAAGGTGAGACCCTACAGTTTCCTCTACATGCATGTTCTACCCTGTTGAGCACTTTAACACACAACTATCAAAGGGGTGCTAGTGTACCGGAAATGAAAAGAAACCTACAGTGGGGGTCACTGGAAGACAGACGTAGACATGTAGAATGTCCAGACTGTGCATGATGTACAAAATGACTGTATCTGATACCAGCCAAGAAAAGAACATCAAACAGTCATGCCTTCAAATATCAGAGTCATCAACCAAGAATTGAGGTATTCAAAAACTTGTATTTCCCCAGAACTATTGTAGACTGGAACTCGTTGCCACCAAGCACAGTTGGGGCATCATCACTAGGAAGCTTTAAACAACTCCTGCAATTAAATGTGTAAAGATTGAGTGTAACAAGTCGTTCGGTGTGATATAGCTAGCTGCCGCTGCACCGCGTGCCTGCGAAGCTGGTGTGTAACGCAGAAGGGTGGTTATACCGGCTATACCGATACAGATACTTATTTTCTAATACATGTATACAAACAGTTGGGCTGTTTTTCAAGGGGGCAATCTACAGAAAACAGGTGAAATTGACAACATTCTTTGACTGCAAAAAGAAAATTTAGACTAGAAAGGCCAATATTTGCTTTGGAGCAAATACAGCGATGGGTTCACCACATTTTACGACATGGCAGGGAAAGAATGAGAAACACAAGGGAAAACAATGATTTACATTGATATAACTATAATAATATGAAGTAACATACAACTAAAACAACAGTTGGATAGCTATTCCCTACTTTATTGGTTAGGATTTTTAATTGCATAATGCAAACTGTTGATTTTCAAAATAAATAAAAAAACGTTCATGCCCCGCATTCCAATGCTGGAGCAGAAAAGCTTGAAATACCTACCAAAACACTTGAATAAAGACATACTGTCAGTATGGAAATGCTCTGTGCAGGTGTTAATCAAGTTAAATCCCAACAGCCAATCAGCAAGAAATGCTCTGTGCAGGTGGAAATGCTCTGTGCAGGTGTTAATCAAGTTAAATCCCAACAGCCAATCAGCAAGAAGTATAGAGGAAAGCTGCATGCCTATTGGTTGATGCCCTGCATTCCATTGTGATGACTCATGCCCAGACTGGTAAACACGGCACACTAACACAGTAATACATTTGCTATAACACAGCCAAAAAACTCAAATAAAACCATTCTAAAAGCCTGTATCACAAAAATTTAAAAAACGCCTAGGGG
>NW_017802980.1:352871-359516 GCF_001625305.1 Branchiostoma belcheri
ATGTCGTAAAATGTGGTGAACCCATCGCTGATTTGCTCCAAAGCAAATATTGGCCTTTCTAGTTTAAATGGATTCAGCTTCTTCATTTTAGGGCCCAAGGTCCTGAAATTTGGTATGGAGGTACAGTGGGCAAATACCCCTAGGCGTTTTTTAAATTATTGTGATACAGGCTTTTAGAATGGTTTTATTTGAGTTTTTTGGCTGTGTTATAGCAAATGTATACCTAGTCCGTTAGTGTGCCTTGTTTACCACGTTTGGGCATGAGTCATCACAATGGAATGCAGGGCATCAACCAATAGGCATGCAGCTTTCCTCTATACTTCTTGCTGATTGGCTGTTGGGATTTAACTTGATTAACACCTGCACAGAGCATTTCCACCCGCACAGAGCATTTCTTGCTGATTGGCTGTTGGGATTTAACTTGATTAACACCTGCACAGAGCATTTCCATACTGACAGTATGTCTGTATTCAAGTGTTTTGGTAGGTATTTCAAGCTTTCCTGCTCCAGCATTGGAATGCGGGGCATGGACGTTTTTTTTATTTTGAAAATCAACAGTTTGCATTATGCAATTAAAAATCCTAACCAATAAAGTAGGGAATAGCTATCCAACTGTTGTTTTAGTTGTATTTTACTTCATATTATAGTTATATCAATGTAAATCATTGTTTTCCCTTGTGTTTCTCATTCTTTCCCTGCCATGTCGTAAAATGTGGTGAACCCATCGCTGTATTTGCTCCAAAGCAAATATTGGCCTTTCTAGTTTCATGTTAAGTTTGTTGACTTACCGACACAGAAGGCGAATCCTGTCATGATGCCCAGACGCTTGAGCTGGTTACTAGGTGAGTTCTCCGTCACTCCCAGCCACACCAGCAGCCCGATGGAGGCAATAGCAGACAGGAAACCTCCCTGCAGAAACAAATCATCACTGAACTGCACTTCTTGTTCCGCCGCTCAGAACCTTTCAGCGTGCCACTAGGTTCTCTTCCATTTCTCATCAATACACCGTTAACATACCTGTCTCCAAGTCATTTTACAACAACAGCTTCTTTCCCCGGACTGCAAAATCATGGAACTCTCTTCCAAACAGTTGCTTCCCGTTTGACTACAATCTACAAAGCTTCAAAACAAAGGTCCACCGCCATCTCCTGACATAACTACATTATACTCACTTAAGTACCTCTAGCTCTATGCCTAGAAGTGGCCAAAAATAACTGGCCTTGCATTGAGAGAGGCCATATACATCAGGGCACTTCAACCATCGCTCAACCGGGACAGGGGGCGATATCGACTTCAGACAACCCTTGACCCTTTGCTGACATCACACGTGGGAAAAATCACATGTCCACAGCATTTGGGTCAGATAGCTGAGGAAGACTGAGTGATTCAGTCAAAAGATTCCGGTGAGTCAAATTTATGAATTTAACATTTTCATACACATCTGGAGATGTTCTGGACAAATTCTCTGAACAGTCAGATGTTTGAGATAGCATCTGCTATGTTTTATCAGTGACAGAGAAGAGTCTGAAGACAAGTGTAACCTGCACACTGAATGAGTGTCTGAATTGATATGTAAATAACTGAGAAAAATCAAGTAGGTCCTGTTGTGTCTGAGGAAGGCAGAGTCCAGTCAAATCTACTGAATTTTTCATATAAAGGTTACACTTCACTTCTTCAGACTCATTTTCAGTCTTTGATGAGAGAATTTACCCATCTGCTTGACCTATTTTGCATTATGTAATGTTCTACCCAGATGTCATGTTTAACATTACAATACAAAACATTCAGCACCAAGGACAGGTTCTATATCTTACATGTATTCAAAAAGTGCAGCTCAGAAGCTTTTAAAGTATGACTTAGAACATGGCTTGTTCAGACCTATATTTCCTCCATCTACATGTATTTCAATTCATATAGTAAAGTGTAGTTAGTACTGTAGTATGGTGTACTGAAGCACCTGGAAGGTCTCGGACCGGAGTTTTTTTCACAATTTTGGATCCGGCAGACACCCTCAGACCGAAGGGCTATAACTCCGCCAAAAAAATACGCCGGGAAATCTCATTACATCAGTCAACGGAGGTTTCCAGCCGGCTTCCGATAGAATTTTGGTTATTGTCCGTCGACTCTATAATTTGGGTAGAAAATGTAGTTAAACGTAAATTTTGGATACGAAAAATATAGTTTTTTGGCAGTTTTTTAAACGGACCTGTTTGGAAAAAACAAATTTTCCCAGGCTAACGGCTTATATGCTGAAATAGCTTACTACTTCCTGTTTCTGAAAAACGGAAAAAAAATATAGGTTGTTGCGATAAGTTTTTCGCAAAATCCGGTGACGCGACTGCCTTAAAATTCCACATAGAACGCAGCTATTTGGGTCATCAGGCGACAAACCGCATCACCCTTGCTCGCGGACTAATACCAAAAACGCTTCGCTGGCCGTCCAACTTCACCGCGCCAAAAAACACTACAATCCCAAGGTTTTTTGATCAATTCAAAACCTACTTGAAAATCTACAACGATCACCGAGCTATGGGGAGCCAAACCTAGCGTGACAACCTCGCAGATCCGGCGGTTTACTGCGCACTATTTGGAACCCTGGTCAGATTTAAACTCCGACCCGGAACCAGAAGTGCTTTTTATATATATAACCTGTATAGTGTAACCATCATTAGCGTCTAAGACTTAGTTTTCATTCACATTATCAATATGTCCAACATTACCATGAATAATAATTGCTGTCATTCTTTTAACAAGAATTCATTTCCATTTTTTTCTTCTCGTGCAAGTTTTGGATATGTATGCACTCACTCACTCACACTCACTATATACACACCTGTATAAACCCAGTCATCAGATGAACGTAGGCACCTGCTGCAGCTGCAAGCATGGCGATGGCCAGGCTGGAGTATACCTTTTTCAGGTGCTCCTTCACAGGCTTCTCCCTGAACAAAAGGAACAAAAGGGCATGTGTTACCTGTTCTACCTGTATAAGCCTGTTCACAGTTTGAAATGCACACACACAAGGTCAAGGTGAATGCTCCTAACTTGTAAACATTTCTTATCTCGACCATCGTTGAAGAGGTTCATCAGTCATGTGAAATTAACGGTTGGTAGAATATTCCTCAATCAGTGATCAAGATGTACAGTGGACATCGAAAATTTGGAGGTACGTGTTTCTACCTTTCAAAAACAGTCACTGATTGAGGAATATTCTACTAACTGTTATCTAGACCATGCTTGATATCATGTACAATGTAGTGGGGTCGTGTGGTGTACATTTGTGAAGTCGTAAGTCATGTGGCGTAATGGCAGTGCTAAACTCAGAACCAAGTGGTCCCAGGTTTGAATCCCGCTATGTCAATGATCTTCTTGCAGGGACTAGGAGTTCATCCTGATTGAGAGGTGACACCCATGATAAAAGCATGGCAGCTGACAGGTCATGCTCGTTCAGACCGACTTTTTCCTCTAACACATTATGCTGCCCTAAAATACTGGGGAAAACAAGCAAAAACAGTACCACTATTTTCACAGAGGTAACAAGCCTGTATAAAAGAAGGGCCCTGTATCTACTGTACTAATATGCTTGGCGTTTATTGTCTAATTTTATGGACCAGATGCACCCAAATGTAGAATTATAGACCCATTGTTTATTCATATCTACCAATCATTGTGCAGATAGAAGAATCCATTTGCACGCTATCTGCCCCCTACAGAGTGTTAATGTGCCAGACCTGGCGTTGGGGTGAGTTCTAGTCTGAAGAAAGGCCTGACAAGGTGAGACCCTACAGTTTCCTCTACATGTATGTTCTACACTGTTGAGCACTTTAACACACAACTATCAAAGGGTGCTAGTGTAACGGAAATGAAAAGAAACCTACAGTGGGGGGTCACTGGAAGACAGACGTAGACATGTAGAATGTCCAGACTGTGCATGATGTACAAAATGACTGTATCTGATACCAGCCCAGAAAAGAACAAGAAACAGTCATGCCTTCAAATATCAGAGTTATCAACCAAGAATTGAGGTATTCAAAAACTTGTATTTCCCCAGAACTATCGTAGACTGGAACTCGTTGCCACCAAGCACAGTTTGGGCATCATCACTAGAAAGCTTTAAACAACTCCTGCAATCAAATGTGCAAAGATTGAGTGTAACAAGTCGTTCGGTGTGATATAGCTAGCTGCCGCCGCACCGCGTGCCTGCGAAGCTGGTGTGTAACAGAAGGGTGGTTATACCGGCTATACCGATACAGATACTTATTTTCTAATATACAAACAGCTGGGCTGTTTTTCAAGGGGGCAATCTACAGAAAACACGTGAAATTGACAACATTCTTTGACTGCAAAAAGAAAATTTGAATAAAACTTATGGCAGATCAAAGTATCAGTCCAACGACATTCTACTGTTACAACTGTATTTACTATGATCATTGCTGGCAGCCCCTTACTGGTATTTTCAAGAATTGTACACAAACTTGTAAAGTTAGAGTTTTAAAAACTTGAGTTTTTAACAACACCAAAATACAACATTTTTTAATCATATGCACAATTTATGACAAATGCCATAATATAATTGATATCATTGGAGTTTCATATTTGCAAGATAGGTAAAAGTGAACATGGATCGACATAGATTGAAAAATAGGATGTCATTTTCAAAACTGATGAAAATTCTGTGGTCCAATATGCCAGGATAGGACTGTCATTATAGTACATGAACTTGGGATATTTGTAATTTGGATGGAGAAGATTATCAATAGATGTAGATGTAATTTATGCAGATGAGGACTTAATCTAGTAATACATTATGTATCTAAGAACAAACTTTCAGTCAATAATGCCTTAGCAGTAAAGATGGGATGTTTGTATCAATTTCTGACATTTGCCACTAAAGCTAATGTTACATCATAATGCATAAATAAGCAACTTAGGTCATATGTCAACAAGGTGGTTGTTTGACACTTTCTCGGTGCACACACCAATTGTTGGGTTGGTGGAAAAAGGAGTCCAGTCCGTTCGGCAGAAAATGCAGTCCAGTCCGATTTTGGGGTGGAAAAAGCTGTCCAGTGGTTTCTGCATGTAGTGGTGCCCCCTTGCGAAATACGATTAAAGTGTGGTCTAGTGTATTACCGCATGTCGTGATGTAAAGCGCACTCATTGGATACAGCTATGCAAATGCCGACAACTGCCTGCGATACTTACGTAAATAATAAGAGGCGTAGCTGCAGCTAATTGTAATCTAATGGTTCATGTTTCAGTTCACATTTCTCATAATCTGCTGCAAAATGTTATTAACTACTAACATGGCTGGAAAGTGTAAGAAGTGGCACGTTTTCGGTGAAAATTGATTTCGGGCCCAAGGCCGGATATCCTTCCGCCTTGAGCGTGGTGCTTCGGTTTGACCCAGATATGCCTTTTATGCGTTCTGGGGGTGCTGTCGCCATGCCTCGCGCGACAGGCTTTTGTGATAATCTCGGTGTTAGGATTTTCTTTATACATTTCTTGATAATACATAAGGGTCTTCTCTTTCCAACAATATGTCATTTTGGTGGCTAAACTATGGGTACTGGGTTTAATTGCACGTGAAAAAGGCCAATTTTTGGCATCATTTTTCATTAAAAACTTCATTTTTCCCCTAAAATTTACTGACATTTGAGAGGTTAGCGAAATTGAAATTCTATTGTTCTCGTAGCTAGAGCGATATCCTTCATTTGCAAACAGAGTGTTTTGGCTTAAGAATTATTTCCTGAAAGAGACGGTCGCTAGAGAGACTTGAGGGTGTGAAGAATCAAATTGTGACCCCCAAAAAATGGAGTGTTCTGATCTGATCTGTTGTTTCTGCCTAGTATATGTGTGCGCCTGCAGTTCCTCCCCTTATCAGTCCCAAAGAGAAAGATCCTGCCCTTGACCCTAATTTCTTTATCCTGCTCCAGAATCCAGTGATTTATGCTTCAAGTAATTCTCTATCTAATTTCCCCTGCCCTCAGTCTCCTTACTGACAACCCACAAGTGCTGTACAATAGGATCAAGGTTTTTCTTAGGAAGAGAGAGTGTGATCAAATATACTGCCCCTCCTGATATGGGATTGGTACAGTAAGAAGAATAATAGAGCCTTAAATCATCATAAATCACAAAGCCCCATGGCGTCTAATTAGTGTGAGCTACATTTTGTACATGCACATGTTTTATGATCCACATTACTGTATCATATGTAGTACTAGTTACCTTACCAAAAAATCAGGACGTACATGCACCTAAATATAACATCAGGATGTACCTCAAAATAATATTAGGACATACATTTTGTACATGTACCTAAACATAACTACAGGTTTGGTACAGGTACAGGTACAGAGGTTTAGGTATGGGTCTGGACCTGTACCTGTACCTGAAGAATATGACAAAGTAACCTGTGGTTTTTGATGATGACAGAAACATAAACATTATTAAACAGTTATATTGAGTTAATGGACTGTGTAGACTTCAGATAGCCTTATGATGCTAAATAATAAAAGTAGTCAAACATCTGACAGTTTTGAAAATCAGTCAAGTTGCTCGAGGAACAATCCTTGTGATTCTTGCTGTAGTGGACCTTGAAAGACAGAGACAAGGAAATATCATCTAATATCACCTAATAAACTTGCA